>NW_020528953.1:0-35398 GCF_003368295.1 Carassius auratus | reverse complement strand
AATATGCTAAATCTCTCCATGTAATACACAAATGACCAACTACATTTGTCAAAATGTGCAGTATGGAGCTAGAGCACAGATGTATCTAACAATGCAATGCAAAAATCTTATTTTTTCTCGTTATTTGACTGGACCATTAAGAGATTTTACACTAAATTGGATTCAGAATGCAAAATAACCATTATATCATTTTACGTACTTAAAAAAAAAAAGTATATACCCAGCTATCAGGGAACATTCTCGGAATGTTCTGGCAAGGTTCTCTTAAGTTCTTCCAGTAAAATATATATATTTTTAAAGTTATTTGGTCTGTAAAAATGCTCATCTAACATTCTAATGTTTTAAAAATGTTTCTACTTGTTTCAGAATGTTCAGAGGAAATTCAAAAGTAACGTTCCCATAATGTTTACAAAAGGATAAAATGGAAGTTTTGCATAATCAAGATTCTTTTTTTAAACTGGACATTTTAATGTTCTAAAACAACATCTTCATAGCTTAATGTTTTCATAATGACCCCTGAGAACGTTTTACAAACATTCACACGGAACACATCTTCAGTTCTAGCGGTATATTACAGTAACATACCATGCACAGTCTGCTGAAATAGCATGAGTAGTAAGGAAGTGCGTTTTTCTGCCCACATGCGACATCTCTAATCTCACTGGTTGTTCTGCTCTCTTGTCCCACCCCAGAGTGCATGTGGACGGTCCGTTTGGCAGCCCATCAGAGGAGGTGTTTAATTATGAGGTCAGCCTGTGTGTGGCCGGAGGGATCGGAGTCACGCCGTTCGCTTGTGTTTCTACAGGCGCTCTCGTGAGTGAGACGATCTGTAACATTAGATCTTCTTAAACACCTCGGCTGAGTTCTAAATGGAACACTAGCGCACTGAAAACACCACAGTACACACAGTATACTGCATTCCTCTTGTTCAGCTGGTGATTATGGGTAATAGATCACCCATGATCAATGTGTACTGAAAAGACTATGCACTTTATACATACAGTGTCCTAAAAACAGAAAAAGTAAGCTATTACTAATAAATTTGTGTAAATCTCTCCAATGTTATTAACATTAGCATTGTTTTAACATGCATACTGTATAGAAAAGGTATTGTGTGTGTGTTGCAGTGATGACTGGCGTCAGTATAAGTTGAGAAGGCTGTATTTCGTTTGGGTCTGCAGGGACCTTCAGTCTTTTTATTGGTTGCTGATCTATTGTGTGGCCTTCATGAGAGGGTAAACACACACACACACCACACACACACACACACATTCAATAGCTGGGTAGTAACTGATAATTTGATTATTCAGAATTATTGTAAATAATTAATTTATTTACAATAATAATGCAGGGTTTCCTAAACTAGGATTTATAAATCCCTGCAAATGTATCAGTTGATGAAAAAGTAATAATGTATCAAGATACAGTAGATTTAATAGGGTTAAAATGCATTAAAAATACTTTATACAAAATACAGACACTTTATGCATGAACGTTTCAAAAGGCTATAGCGCCACCTCCTGGATGTGTTATGCATGTGTTAATATCTAATGTGAAAAATCTTTTTCTAACAGTTGTTGTCCTCTCTCTGTAGCTGTGGCGGGACAATCGTCCAGATTATCTTTATGTTCGACTCTACCTCAGTAACACTCAGGGATTACAGGTGTGCACTTTATTCTCATTTTATTACTACTTCTTTAAAATTAATTTATAACTTGAGTTTTGTAGATGCAAGCTGTGCTCTTTTGTTTTCAGAAAATGCAAACATCTAGTGGATTAATATGCATATGTATCATATGAAGTCATTTCTTTCACTGTGTGTTTTGAAGAGCATCGGTGAGGAACGCTACCGTTTCTTGAGCTCCAGGCTTCGGATTGGTCGACCAAAATGGAAACAACTTTTCCAGGAAATAGGGAGAGCCAATCAGCTGTGAGTATGATGAATTCACTCATTACTGGCTGAAATAATGTAGTTATGCGGGCCACTTTAATGATTGCAGTAATCAAAAATGACGATGTGTGTTTGTTCTGCAGGAAAAGAGTGGGGGTTTTCTGCTGTGGACCCCAAAGGGATGTCGAAAACGTTACACACTCTCTGCAATTTCAAACCCACACACAGGAACTGCATTTGAGTACAACAAAGAGTCCTTCAGTTGAGGGACGTGAACAAACCTAATCGTTTAACACCAAATAAAAAGCCTTTAGAGTCTGTTTCTGAGGAATGAAGATGACGGGAATAATGGAGATGTCTGCAATTCATGCACAGCATCCTCAGACGAATGGACGGAAAACTGGTAAAGAGTGTAATGAGATGGAAAACTTGCACAGTTATGTTCTTATTCAGATAATATTTGTGATTCTGCATGTAGAGTTAGTCTATGTGAACCTGCACAACCCTTGATAAACCGTACAGGAACAGTTCACCCAAAAATGAACATTTGCTGAAAACGTTCTCACCCTCAGGTCAAGTTTTGGAGAAGTGTAGCATTGTATCAGTGTCTCATCAGTGGATGCACTGCAGTGAATGGGTGCCGTCAGAATGAGAGTCCAAACAGATGATAAAAACATCACAATAATCCACAAGTAATCAACACCACTCCGGTCCATCAGTTAATGACTTGTGAAGACAAAAGCTGAAAAATATCCTTAATAACATTTCCTTGAATGAAAAAGTTCATCCTCTGTTGTCTCTTATGTCAAAAATTTTTTTCCAATTTTAGTTGGAAGCAACGGTTTGAAGTTAGAACGCCTTAATAATGGGTTTGTTTCAGCTTTTGTCTTCTCCAGATGTTAACTGATGGACTGGAGTGCTGTGGATTATTGTGATGTTTTTATCAGACTCTCATTCTGACGGCACCCATTCACTGCAGAGCATCCACTGATGAGACACTGATGCAATGCTACATTTCTCCAAATCTGATGAAGAAACAAACTCATGCTAATCTTGGATTACCTGAGGGTGAGGATATTTTTAGGAATTTTCCTTTTTATTCATTTCATTACTCCTATATAAACTATATAAAAGCACTAGATCACCCAAAAAATGAATATTCTGACATAATTTCCTCATCATTTAACATGTCGTCTTGGCTATTAATCGTTGTTTTGGTTTATTTTATACCTTTTCTACAAGCTTTCATGCAAACCTTTAAAGTATATCTTTTTGTTTGTTTTAAAATATTTATTTCTTATTTCTTTTGTGTTCTGTACAGCATGTTGCATTACTGTTCATATTTTATTAGGACAGAAAATACTCATGTCATTGTCCTAAATGAACTGCACTGTTATTGTATCACCACTGCCTAAGATTTATTTAATCACTTTTTCATTTTTAATATAGCTTTGTATTCGTATTATATATAAACAAACAATACGTAAGTGCCACAGTGATGATACAAGCATCATAAATATCACTGGTGGACTAGAGACCTTAGTTGTGTTCAGAAAACTGCATACTATTTATTCATTATCATGCAAACAGAATGCATTATGCAACAATTAGCATTTAAAGCAATAGTATGCAACAATGTCATGTGACCTCACTATGTTACATTTATATTTGTCTTGGAAATGAAATTTTTTATTTTGCATTTGAAACTAAGTAACTGTAAAAGCAAAAAAAACACCTAACTTCACTCAGATTACATAAGGAGACGTTTAAACATGGGGTTAATTCACCAGACTGGAAATTGAAAGTCAAGTCAAGCACATTGCATTATGTGATGCAATATTTTAATCTTTATATTTTTATTGTAAACTGCACTTTTTGACTAATGTGTAGTATGTACACTGTCTACATTTTGAGTTCAGTAAGATTTTTTTTTTAAATGTTTTGAAATATGTCTCTTCACCAAAGCTGCATTTATTTGATTAAAAAAAATACATTAAAATCAGTAATATTGTGAAATATTTTTACTATTTAAACGAATTGTTTTCTATTGTGATATATTTTAAAGAATATTATTTTTCTATGATGCGCAGCTGAATTTTCAGCATCATTCCTCCAGTCTTTAGTGTCACATGATCTTCAGAAATCAGTCCTAAAATGCTGATTTGCTGCTCAAGAAACATCTCTGATCATTATCAATGTTGAAAGCACTTGTGCCGCACAATATTTTGTGGAAACGGCGATGCATTTTATTTGAAATATTCTTTGATGCATAGAAAGTTCAAATGAGCGGAATTTTATTTGAAAAAGAAAGATATTGCAAATGTCTTTACTGTCACTTTTGATCAATTTAATGCATGAATAAAATCTTACTGACCCCAAACTTTTGAACAGTGCTGTATGAAGAGCACATTATAGTAAGATTCTGAGCACAGCCCTTGTTGCATGACTCCAGTTTAGAGGCGAGATTTGTCACATGACCTGACTAATGTGTCTTTTTTCCGTCAGTTTGGCGTATCTGTCCTCGCTGACACGTGCTCTGATTCACAGTGTAGTCTGATATGAAGTGGATCCCTCCTCTTCACTGCTGTTCAGCAGCGGCTGTCTCTCCCCGTACACCGATGACTTTCGCCTCTTCTGGCGTCTGCGACACGCCACGGTGATAATAGTTGCAATAACTCCTGCCACGGCCGCCCCGAGGAGCCCTGCGGCCAGCAGCCAGTGCCAGATCTGCTGAGCTTGCTCTAGATACGGGCGTCAGAAACTCCTGCACAAACCGCTGACCTGACAGAGATAAAAGTGATTGAGTACACAGAGAGAGAGAGAGAGAGAATGAAAGGGTTGGAAATTCACTGCATGCATGCTAATGACTCACTCGGGTCCTGTAAATATGCATATTCATATCCCAGAGCTTTAGTCGAGAGGAAATAATCTCCGTTTCTGTAGAGAGGGATGAAGGGGACCATGTAATAGCCGTCGTTGTGTCCGATCGGGGCGTTGGTGGTCGGGTAGTGTGTGCGGGGGGGCTGGTGTCTCCTCAGCCATTGCTCAAAGATGCTGAAACACAGAGTTGCAATGAGAAAGACCACGGGAAATGAGGTCAAACATGTTTGGACTAATGTTTCGTGAAACCTTTTTGGCAATCATTAAATATGCTTTTTTAATTTTTTTTTTTTCTAAGGTGTGCTGGTTGGTTTCTTACTGGCTCAAGTCAGAAAAGCAACCCCTAAATTGTCCGTAAGATTTTGCACTTGCAATTATTGTTTGCATTTTTGTGAGACAGTTTAAATATGCATTAAGCAAAAACACACTTCAAGTTAACTTCAACCTGAGCTGAAGTTCAGAAGCTAACATGTAAAATGAGTTAACTCTTTATATCAATACATATTGTTTATTAATGCAGGGTTTCCCAAACACTGTATTGGATGAAAAGCAAAAAATTTAATCTTTAAAATGTACAATTAAAATGACTTATCATAATTAAAATAATCAAAATAAAACACAAAAATATGATATATGACAACTGTATATAACTTTACTATTAATGCATGGTTTTCTAAAATAGGATTAATAAATCTCTGCTGATTTGTGAGTTGATGAAAAGTTAATAATAAATGAAATTCATAAAAAATTTAAATAATAAAAATAAAACTAAAAATGTACTGTATATGTGAAAAAATACGTTTATATTTTTATTAACATGGGGTTTAGCAAATTGGGTTTTGCAAATCCCTGCTAAATTTGAGTTAATGAAAAACTAATAATTAATTACATTTTACAAATGTTAGATTAAAATAAATAAATGAATAAATAAATCTTAAATATCAATTAATTTATTTACAATAATAATGCAGGGTTTCCCAAACTAGGATTTACAAATCCCTGCAAATTTATCAATTGATGAACAGGTAATAATTCATTAAAAATAAATAAATTACTTACTAACAAAAAAAGACTAAATATAAAAGATTGCATGTCAATTGACCATTAACTGGTTTCAGTGAACCATGCAAAATATGTCAATTAAAATCTTAGGGGCACTTCAAGTATACATTTTAGTTCAAATGTGACCCCGGACCACAAAACCAGTCTTAAGTTTCAGTTTTTTTGAAATTGAGATTTATGTATCATCTGAAAGTTGAATAGATCTGATAATATTTGTCTGAGAGACAACTATCTGAAAATCTAGAATCTGAGGGTGCAAAAAAATCTAAATATTGAGAAAATCGTCTTTAAAATTGTCCAAATGAATTCTTAGCAATGCATATTACTAATCAAAAATTACGTTTTAATATATTTACAGTATGAAATTTCTTCATTGAACATGATCTTTACTTTAATATCCTAATGATTTTTGTTATAAAAGAAAAATTTATCATTTTGACCCATTCCATGTATTTTTCACTATTGCTACAAATATATCCCAAATACTTAAGACTGCTTTTGTGCTTCAAGGTCACATAAATGTTCAACTGAAAAGTTTCAGAATCACTGTCTTAATGCATATAATATTGCAGGATTTGATTGTGTCATTCATGATTATTGCACATTTCTACGGGTGAATTATGCATTGAAATAATCAAGGTTAGTGGTTTGCATGTTCATCCTGCATGCACCTGTCGATAAAGGCATGATGTAGAAGGAAGATGGGGTCGTTGGCGGACCCCTGCACTGAAGACATGGATCCGTTCATGAAGACGTGTAAGGAGTTGTGCATCAAGCTCTGACCCGTTACTGCCAACCCCGTCTCAGGACTCGCAAAACCTGAGAAGAAGGTGAGACACGTTCAGTGTTTAGAGCCTGATGTGTTAAGGAGGTGTGCATTCGTATTGCTCCTACCTTCCAGAGCGTTCCTGAAGCTCATGTTGGCGCGTCTGTCCATCAGGTCTGTCTCGTACTCTGTCAGGCTCAGCACTGACTCCACGTCTGCGGAGGTGGGCAGCCGCGGGACACGGTTTCGGTCGTGGTTTCCTGGATTACGCAGTAACGGTCCCTCTGGAGACCCGTCACACAAAACCTCTCGCTGGTTGTAGTCTTCTGGTTGTGAACAGATCACCTGCACAGGTATACAAACACGTATTAAAACACCAGAAGACAGTGCAACATAAAACTAAACAGATCCAGTCAATAAGAGTCAAGAGCACTTTGGGGTCATATTTCACCCTAAACTTAGAGGAAATAAACTAAAAACAATACTTTTACAAACAATAAATTACTACTTTTATTCAGCAAGGATGCATTACATTTATCAAAAGTGACATCAAAGACTTCAAAGATAAGAATAAAATGTATCAGTTTCTACAAACATGTGAAGCAGCACAACTGTGTTCAACATTGATCATAATCAGAAATGTATCTTGAGCAGTAAATCAGTATATTAAAATGATTTCTGAAGATTATGTGACACTGAAGTCTGGAGGAATGATGCTGAAACGATCACTGGAATAAATGACCTTTTAATATATATTTATATAAAAAATGGTTATTTTAAAATGTAGTAATATTACAGTTTTTTACTGTAATTTTAATCAAGTTGAATGCCGCCTTGATGAGCAGAAAACAACATCTTACCAACCCCAAACTTTTGAATATTAGTGTATTTAATTTCATTATTATTAAAAAAATTAATAATACATAATAAAAATAAATATTACAACGAGTAAATAAAACTCTTTTTTTCATTGTGAAATTATGACAATTTAGATCAGACCACCATGAAAAAAAAAAAGTAACCCTCACACTAAAAGCATGGTGTTATAAACGTGTTTTGAAAGTCTTTCCTGGATGAATCTTATCTCTCTGTAATGACTAATACAGCTCATTTCTCGAATGTTAATTGGATGCTATTTCACCTCCCTGCTGGTCTTAAGAGATGTAAGAACACCTACGCCAGCAGCAGAAGATGAAAGAGAGAGAGAGAGAGAAAGATGAAGCAAAAGAAAATGACAAATCAAAACTCAATTTTAGCCTTTCTGAGGAAAATCGGAGTGGCTTGTGCCTGTATAAACTCAGCAGCACGTTACTATGCAGGTGTTCTTTACTCACCAGATAAAGTCCAAAGTCTGTAGATATAACTTCAATCCCTCCTTTTAAAGTCTATCGGGTGTTTTCAAACTTTAATACTTCAGGATAGAAGTTTTGCATGTTTTAGTGCTTGTGTACATCTCACACCAAAACAGCTTTGTATTTCTTACAGAGCAGGGTTATTATAGTTATCTGCAACTAAAACATAAAAATCACAAAAATTTTGGTAGCACTTTATTTTACAGTCCTGTTCCCCATGCACATACTATGTACTTATTATAGTAATTACAATAGATACTAACCCTGAACGTAACCCTAAACCTAACCCTACCCCATGTAGTTCCCCTTTATTAGCACTGTATTAACTTTCTTAGATAAATACACTGTAAGTACACTATAAGTACAAGTACACGTACTGTAAAATAAAGTGCAACCAATTTTTTATATATATAAATAGTCAAATTAATGCAGCCTTGGAGAGTATAAAAGACAAATAGACCCCAAACTTGAAATAAAATAAATGCTAACTGAAATAAAATTAAAAATTAAAACTATATTGACGTTTAAAAAAGTAAAACCTAATAAAAATGAAAAAAAAAAAGTTACAAAAGTTTAACAAAAAATCGAATGAAAAGGAAAATATTTAGATTAGAACATGTAAAAAAAATTGAAAAATGTCTTCAACTGTAATAATATTTAAAATATTACTGTTTTTACAGTTTTTTAATCAAATTCCAAAAAACGTGAAAAAGACCCCAAATCTGAAATAAAATAAATGTGAATTGAAATCAATTTAAATATAAAAAAATTAAACTTATTATATTTCATCTATTTGCCAGGGAAACATTTTATTATTTCCATTTAGTTGGTCTTCATGTACTACAATAACAAAAAATGTAACAGAAATGATTGCTATGTATATATATATATATAACCCACATATGATAAAATTACAAAAACGTTAACAAAAAATGTCATGAAAATGGAAAAAAAAATAGATACTTCCAGTTAGTAATAAATGCTCTCTCACACTACTAAAGCAACACTGATTCAAAGTGTGTGTGTGTTGCTCAGTGGAGCTGCTTTGGTTAATTCCCCTGTGGCTCCTGTAGAGGGTCAGTGCTGAAGTTAACGGGGGTTTTAGGGGCCAGACACACTCGTGACCCACTACAGCCCAACTTCACTGTAGTCACACAATCACAGCTTTATACACACATGGTCACACGGACGGCTTCATCAGACGCTGTGCTCTCAGAGGAATCTGTGACATAACCACCGCGCTACATGGATCAATTAAACTGACATTTGACAAGATATAGCACCAAATCTCAGTCACGTGACTCAAAACAATACGACTAATGAGTTCAGTGTGTTCACTTCCCATAGACCTGCACTGAAAACAGGTTTGTACAGTATGTAGCTCAAATAAATGAAAGAAATATGTTTAATTTCCTAAATGCAAAAGATTCAATTATTTTAAATGTATTTTTTCTTTTATTTAAAAACGGACACATACACCACAATCATAATTTTTCATTTAGAATTAAATAATTAATTAATTATAGTTATTTATTTCTTCTTAAAAACTGTGCATCATTTCTTCCACACAGCAACTATATTTCCTGTTGTACAATTTTAGTTTAATTTTAATTACTAGAAGGATAAGTTGAACAAAAACATACTTTATTCTTGAAAACTCATTTAAAATGAAAACATAAATCTGTATGCCTGAAAATAGTTTGTTATGAATAAATATCGACTTTCTGAAGCAACAACGTGTCAATGATTCTTTCAGGTTTATTGCTATTTTTATCTGTGTTGTAATTGTTTATCTGCATTTTAATTTTTAATTGCTAATTAATGTTAACTGAAAATAAAATTTCTTTTCAACTAGTTTCAAAAGGAAATATTTCAAATTGTTTAGTTAAGTAACATAAAGAAAACTAAATAAACAACAACAACAACAAAATATTTTCCCCCCACTTAAATTCTAAAATGACATTAAAACTATGAATGTGTTATTCTTTTTATTAATAATAATAATAATAATAATAATAATAATAATAATTACTATTTAAAAAAATATATTATAGGCTATTATCTTCCCCAAGAGCTATTACAAAATATAATAATATTGGGATTTTAGTTCTGCTTTATGTGTCTACAAAAGAAAACATGCATTAAATTGCACTTTTGAGTTAAAGTTGTAAAATTGCATTTCCTGAAATGCAATTTGAAATAAATAGAACAAACATTACTTGAGGGATGAATGACTAAACCATGCTGTATGTAAAGGGCATGTAAAATGAATTTGTAATGTGTTCATGTTTACCTTCCAGGAGGAGAACACCGAGGACGGGCTGATGAGGTTGGGGTTGAGAGGACTGCGCGCCCCCATCAGCTCATCCGTACACACCTGACAGTCCTGTGCATCACGCCAGTCCCAGTACGGGATGGTGAAGTTAAAGTCACCGGTCAGCTTGCGGATCTCGTGCTCCCAGAACAGCAGGTAAACGCGATGCCAGGGCAGAAACGCAGCCGATTCATGTGCAAAGTCAATGTCGGCCCAAACGTTCCCGGGACCCCCGAGCAGCGCATCACGAGACACGTAATAGTGCATCCAGACGAACAGATCGTACACGCTGATGTTGGTGAACATGGGCGTCGAGCCGTTGTTCATCTGTGAGTACACACCCGTCACGATCATATAATCAGGGCTGACTGTCGTTTTGGCCAGATTGAGGTACGAGATGAACCTCTGCCTTTCAGACACGGATAATTGGAAGATGCTTCTGCGCACAGATTCCCGTCGTTCCCCGCAGTTTGCGCCGAAGTAACCGAACTTGCACTCGCCGCAGTCGAAGCCCATGTAGTTGCCAGCACACTGGCAGGTTTGGTTGTAAAACACCAGAGGCCATTGCTCGCGGTCGTCCAGGCCTGAATGTGGGTACTGCGGCCCGTTGGGAAGATCGGAGACCGTGACGTCCTGGCAGAAGCCTCGACCCGACAGGGAGCCGCACACCGAACCGTCGCCCGGCCAAACCGGACAGCAGCGCTTGCTCCGCAGGACGTCCGGCGTAGTGCACGACCGAGGAAACTGCTGGAGAGACGGACTCCAGAACTGAATGAAGAACAGAAGCAGAGGAAGAGACATGATGAGAGCCGGACGCATTAGACACGGAAGAGTTAGGAACACTTCAGCTTCTCTTTACACTGCTTTGTGTTCCTCCTCTTCCACACACACACACACACACACACACTCGTATCACATGCTAGGGATGAAATCAGTGACCCCTGCTTGTGTTCGGTCTCGGGACTCTGAGGAATGCTTGTGCGCGAGTCCAGCGTGAGATCATTTCATTTACAGTTTGGGAAGGAAATCCTTTCATCTGAAAACAGGCATTTTAACCCAATAACCAGCAAAGTCAACACAGTTAATGATGATGTACAGATGAAACATTGTTTTGCAGCCTGCTGGTGTATGGTAGAGACAATATTGGTGGTCAAATTTAAGAGTTTAGCTTGTTTTATGCATTAAATGCATGCAAGCTTAAATGCATATTTGATTTCTCTTCTCGTGTATTGCATATGCGCAACTGATCAACTGTTTGGGGCCAGAAAGATTATCTGAGTGTTTCTAAGAGAAGGCTCTTATGCTAAACAAGGCTACATTTATTTGATCAAAATACAGTAAAAACTATAAAATTGTGAAATAATATTACAATTCCAAATAAATGTTTTCTATTGTAATATATAATAAAATGTAATTTATTTCTGTGGTTCAAAGCTGAATTTTCAGCATCGTTACTCCAGTCTCCAGTGTCACATGATCTTCAGAAATCATATAATAAGCCAAATTGCTGCTCAAGAAACATTTTGGATTATTATCAATGTTGAAAACAGTTGTACTGCTTCAAGTTTTGTGGAAACAGAGACACAGAGAAAGTTCAAAAGGACAGCATTATTTGAAATAGAAATCTTTTGTAACATTATAAATGTATTTAATCACTTTTGATTTAATGCATCCCTGATAAATAAAAGTATAATATTTTTTCAACTGACCCTAAACTTCTGAACAGTAATATATTATTGGCAATTTTTTATTATTCTAATTTTTTCAGTTTTATACTCCTGCAAATTTGTCAAATCACATCCATATTTATGCTAAAGCACATGTATTTGATGATAATTTATATTTTTGGATTCGGTTAGACCCTTTCATGAGCAACTTCAATTCAATTCATAATGCACTTCTGAAAATTTTCCATAAGCGTTTTTTTTTTATAGAGAATAAAAAAGACTTAATAATCATTTATTTGCACTGAACCTCAAACTAATGAAGAATGCCATGCTACATGTCCAAACTATGGTGTCATCATGGTATATTTTCTAGACAATTGTTGTACTTCTGATGCTCTTGTTGATGAAGTGTATTTAGCTCTATATGTGTGTCATATGTTTTCTCATGTGCCGTTTGGTGAAGCTGAAGGTATAGTGCTCTTAGCTTTCTCAGATCATAAGCTTGTCACATGTTAGTGTAGTGAGCACGAGGTGCAGATAATCCCGCGTCACAGGATTACTACGGCCGTGGGGTTTCTCTCTCTCCACAGTCAGGGTCCATCTACACAATCAAACGGTTTGTGCATTTCATTCATGATGCAAAGAGTGGCCCATAAAAGAATTGAGCTGCTTAGGAATGTCTGAATGCAACTGCATCTGATGAGAATACATCCTTATTGCCCTGCATTTGAAAGAAAGTTATCATGAAAGCACATTTTGAGAAAATATTTAATGTTTTTAGGTTTAATAAAATAATTTTATTGTGATACTTTTCTAGTGAAATGTTATAAGTACATGTGATTTAAAAATGGCCCAGAAAAAGTTACTTCTGATATTTTTATTTTCATTTAATGATATTCAGAAATTGAAAAAGTACTTTTAATACTTTTAAGGCCACTGTTTTTGCTTCATGGTGCATCATAATCATTCTGTTAATGACATTTACAGAAATATTGTTTTACGTTGGCAACAGTATTTTTATATTTAACTAAAACGGAACCTTATATTTTCATTAATTTAAATAAATATGAAATAAAAAAATGAAACTTGATGTACTAAAATAACAAAAATGAAATAAAAAATGGATAAAATCTGCACAAACACAAACATATATACATACACATTATATATATATATATATATATATATATATATATATATATATATATATATATATATATATATATATATATATATATATATATATATTACTAAAAATGAAAGAAAAAAAAAGGAATGATTTCAGATTAAGTGAAGTCTAAATATAAAAAGGTTATTCGTATAAATTAGATATACTGGCCCACTAAAATAACTAAAACTAAATAAAAACTGATAAAATCTGTATAGACATACATTTAAAAAAAAGAATAAAAATAATAATAATAATAAATAAATAATAAATAGATAAAAGAAATTAAAATTGAATGTATAAAAATAAAAACAGAATCAAAATATTTATAAAACTATAACAGTATATTGCGAACGCCAGGGGCGGCGTTAGGGGTGGGCTAAGGGGGCTGGAGCCCCGAATGTTTTCAGTAAAGTTCAGTATCAATGAGTTTTCATGCCCAATAAAGTAATTTATATTAGAATTTAAATAAATAAATAAATATCCCTCGACTCTCACGCCCACAGTGTCTGTAAATTTACCCAAGTAAGTTACGCGTTGTCATTCACACCCGACGAAAACCGCCCACTGATTCTAGTGCTTATGACTGACATGTAAACTGGCCAACCATCGACGAGCGTCTGTACGATCCAGCCAATCAAATCTTTTTGAGGCAGGCGGTTTGTTGGCGTGTATGAGTTTACTAGATCAATTTATTTGAAAATTAAAATGGACATTGCAAAATTCATCTTCTTCTTCTTCTTCAAAAAAGGAAGTAAACCCCCCCAGCCAAAACACTTGAACGCCAAGATATGACAGCTTCAGGTATCTGTAACTTTTAATCTCAGTATTATATCTATTTTTCGGTTTTAAATTGTGTCTGATTTAACGTTACATTTTGAACATCTAACAGTTAACCGTTGCATAGCACAGTCTTTAGGAAACACACACACACACACACACACACACACAGCTCCGAACTCCCGAACTGATTCGCGATCCCGCTCCACCTCCCAAACTGGAGTCAGATGACTCAAATGATTCGCGAACCCGCTACGAACTCCCGAACTGCACATTGAGAGAAATAAACAGCAGATGTTCATGTTAACAACTTCTTTAACTTGAGCAAACGCTGCTAATACATATACATTTGTTAATAAAGTAAATAAAATGAAAACATGAATGTTTTAATGCTACTGAATAAAAATAAACGATCCACTCGAAAGTCTCTGCTCATCATGACAGGACCTGGATCAGTGAGCTGCGTCTAGGGCCGATGACGTCACTTCCATGGAGGCATGTTGTACACGCCCCCGTCCATTGACTCCGCCCCCGCGTCAAAACAGTGCCACAAAGAGAGATGTGCAGAAAAGTGAAGCACAAAGGGAAAATGTCATCGCAAGCTCAGACTGACACGCAAATTTAAAGCAGCGTTGCAAATAAATGAATAGATATGACCATGGAAAATATGTATTGCAAAATCATTGCTTTCGCGCTGTTTCATTTGTTTTGCAATTCTTAATTTTTGTTTGCAAAAAGCAAATGTATTTTCCTCAATACTTTAAATAAAATGTTTTAAATTTGTTTTTGTTTTTATTGTTTTTGTATATTTTAAACAAGGTAAATCTTTCTGATTTATTAAAATAAAAAAGTCACATACATGGATTTTTCTGGACTAAGCCCCAGATCTCCACTCACCCTAGAACCACCCCTGGCGAACGCCAAATGCTTAATATTCATGAGTACTGGTTTCAGATTCACTGAAAGTCGTTTTTTTTTTTTTTTGGAAAGCTATGGTTTATTTCAGCATGATAAATGATATTTGACTGACTTGTAGTGTAAATATAAGATAGTTCTTCATGTCAGAGACACTGGCCTGCTGCCCGACTGCAAACACTCCAGAAGCAGTGAATTTGACTTTAATACCTCGAGTGGTCTACAGGAGGCAGTGTGACGTGAACTTGTGCCAGTCACTGGATAGAAGCCAAGACACTCACTGAATGGAGAGAAACTCTGCTTGCTTCAGTCATTTCCTCATCAGAGCCATCTGTAGGAGTTCCTGTGATTGACCTCTGTATGGTGATTTAGTCTGACTGGAGGAGACCACTTCAGCTGGTTAAATGCAACACGGGTGGCTCTAACTCTACATGGTGGAAATCACAGGTTATGAAAGGAAAGCTTTAACTAAAGGGGCCAGATGTCAGTTTTTAATGCTTATACACTACCGTTTTTTTGTTTGTTTTGTTTTGACAATAAAGACATTTAAATGCAAAGATAGCAAAATATGTATTTTTGAAATAAATGCTTTTCTTTTGAACTTCTGATTTATCAAATAATACTGAAAAATAAAATATACCAGTTTCCATGAAAATATGACCCAGAGCAACTGTTTTTCAACATTGATAATAATCAGAAGTAAAAAAAAAAATTAAAAAAAGCAAATCACTGTATTAGAATGATTTCTAAAGGATCATGTGACACTGAAGCCTGCTTAAAAAAATTCAGCATTGAACCATAGGAAAAAAATTACATTTTAAAATATATTCACTTGGAAAACAGCTATTTTAAATCAAATAATAATCTAATAATATTTCACGATATACAGAATTACACAAATACAGTTTTTACAGTGAATTTGCTTCTTTGGTGATCATGAGGCTTGGTCATGAAAAAGTTAAGTATGACACTATGATACTAAAATAACACAATATTTCAGTTGAAACCGTTTATAACAAATGCCTAAAAAGCTACACTGAAACTTTTTAACAGTAGATTATTTTCCTATTAAAGGTTTATTTCTGTGTAGACCTTAATCAGCTGGTTAAATGAACAAGATGTTAGAAAGCTAAATCAAAGGATTGATTTAAAGCCATACAGCTACTGTCCTGAAAGCTGTAAAACATAATAATATAAACGAAATCAGTATGATTGACTGAGACTTTGGACAGCACTGCATGTGGCTGCAGATGGAGATACGCTTCCTCTCATGTCCCTGTAATCGTCACTTATTGCTAGCAGCTTTTCAGACGCAGGAATCTTTATATATATCATCTGTGTTTCTATGGCAACAGAGATTATGTCAATGTCATTTTGAGACGCCATTGAGTAATTGATTTACTGTCATTTTTATGGGTTTTGTCATATTTGTAGAAAGATAATCTCTCTCGGCACACGCCACCCACTCACAACATCACATCACCGCTGGCCTTCAGTTCACAAGCACACTGAGCTTCAGTCTGTTCCTACTTCTGCAGTCTCACATACTGGGGAATATAAGTGCAATAGGAAAGACAACACAAACAGATGCAGAGAACTGATTCAATTGTGAAAATCAGTAGCAGAATGAAGTTACTGGAGAATAAAAGGGATCTGAAAAATTTTTGCACTCATTTGTGTCTTTGTATTGATTTTCATTTAAGTCATTTGTAATGTGCTTTTTTATTGTGTTATTTTAAATTGTATTTTACTTTCAATTTTAATAGTTTTAGTGCTAATTTGGTACTAGTGGTAAAAGTTATTAAACATTTTGTTTAAAATTTTTGCTTAACTTAAGGTTTTTTGTTTAATATTTGTTTATATGTTTTATATATTTACTTAACAAAAATGTTTTAATAGTGTTACTTTAATTAATAATAACTATACTGACTATAATGTATGTTTTGGTAAACTTATATTGTTCAGTTGTTTGTTGTTCATTTTTATTATTATTTATTATTTATTAAATTATTTGTAACTTATTTTATTTTAGTTATTTGCCAAGGCAACATTTCTCATTTTATATTTCAGAAACAATTTTAAATATTGATAGTTTTATGAACAGTAACAATAATAATTTTCTATTTTATATAATATATAAATTTAATATTTTATAACTTGCTTTTTGTAATAATTCTATTTAACTTTATCTATTTATATCTATTTATAACTATTTATCTTCAATTTTGGTTTCATTTTGCTTTTCAATATTGTTAGTTTTATTAACCGTTAACAATTCTGATTATGATATATTTGTGATATATGTAAAGAAATTATAAAATTGTCATGTTTTGTCAGTGTACCTTCTGGTAACGTCCCGATATTCAGATTAGAAGTAAAACAACATGTTTTCATTGGTTGATTAGTTTTAGAAATTTTATCTTAGTACTTTTAATAATAATAAAGTTTTCTTTATTATTTTGTTTCAGCTTTATTTCAATGAAAAAAAAAACATTTAATGGTGTTTCATAGTTTTAGTTGACAATAACAATCCTGATTATAATATATATGTGTGTTATATAAAAATAAAGTGATAACAATACTTGTCATGCTCTGTCAGTGTACCATCAATATTCGAATTCTCATTTATATTCAAACATTTTTCATTGGTTCATTCCTAAATTGTTACTTTTGGCTCCTCCTGAATAAAGCGACTGTCGTCATGGTTACTTCAGAATGCAACTATATTTAGTGGCAAGTTTGTGCTTTGTCATTACTGAAACTTTGCCATTGAAACGTAAAAAGAATGTTGTCTTTTAAATAAATGATATGTATTTTTAATGGGCGTAAAGCCTTGATTACAGGCTTCAGACCCTCCCTAAAGCATCAGTGATTCACAGCCAGTGTGTGATGTGAGAACAGCCTTTAATGTGACTCCATGAAGCTGAACAGCAGACCGTGAGTCACTCTCACACCAGTTTGAGCGGCTCTTCCCACGCACGCATCCAGCTTCTGAGTGTGTGTTTGTGTGTGTTTAAGAGTAATTCAGGAAGCTGACATGTACTTCATGAATGATTTCTGTTTAAATTACAAGTGTGTGTGTGTGTGTGTGTGTGTGTGTGGGTTCGGTCTCGTTTGAACTTTGAATGTCGGACTGTCTTGGAGTTTGCTTGACTTAATGTGTTTGTGTTTGTGTGTATTCTTGCATGTGCATGAGGACTCAATTACACACTTGAGCCTCTGATTACTCGTCATTACGCCTTTAAGAGCGGATAGGAGGGGTTTCCATAGTAACCTGACCCCAGATGCCATTGAACAATTACTCTTGTACTTTCTAAGAAGCGTTTAGGAAGCTTTCCAGCATCTGAGTGTAATTTATTACAAGCCTACACTCTGCAGTCTCAATCATGCTAATTCTATAATTAACAAGCATAATGCTATTAGCAGCTTTCCAGCGCGGGTTGATGCGTCTCTGAGCATTTGGATGATCAACCAGCGGTCAAGTGAACAGGGATTAGATGGGTCACATGATTTCAGCGGGAGGAGGTTTTGCATTAGTATTGATTCTAATGATACCGGCCAGTTGTATTAATTGTTTTAAAATATTGTGTATAGTCTACCATTCTAAAACTAATGGTAATGCATTAATGGTAGAGCATTGCAATAGCAGCGCAAAAGGTTGTGGGTTCAATTCCCAGGCAACACTACTGATTAAAAAAAATGTATAGCCTGAATGCACTGTAAGTTGCTTTGAATAAATGTATAATATTCTGAGTAAATGATTTTAAATAGTCTTTGCTAAAGAAAATTATATTAAAAAAAAAAGTATTGAATGTTATTTACATTTTCTGATCTTTTATGATAACTTGTTCTAATAGAGGGGTATGTTGTGACAATGAGATATAGGATATGCTTTTAGGAGAGAAATCTGCACAGATCAAGCTGCTATTACAAGCAAAAACAGCTCTAAACTATATGTGGGTGGATTTTGATGTGATAGACAACAAGTGATGGACTCCTATTTTAGCTGGTGGTTTGAAGTTAAAAATGTCTTGATGGATTTGTTTCTTACAAACACAACTTTTGGATTCACAAGACTTTAATTGATGGACTTGAGTGCTGTGGATTATTGTGATGTTTTTATCAGCTGACGGCACCCATTCACTGCAGAGCATCCATTGATGAGACACTGATGCAATGCTACATTTCTCCAAACCTGATGAAGAAACAAACTCATCTACATCTTGGATGACCTGAGGGTGAGTAAATGTTCAGCAAATTGTCATTTTTTGGGGTAAACTTTTCCTTTAAAAGTATAATAGCCTGTTTAATGGCCATTTGGTGAAATTTAACTGTAATTATATAACATAAAATGATTCATGCAATGATATCGAACCATCATTCTGGACTACATGCAATTAATAATTGTGTGTATTCTAAAATTGCATGTGACAACCTGCCCCAACTTGACAATCATGAAAAGTAGGCAACTCTTGTCCTGAGAACACAGTTTGACCTTTCTGGAAAATCATTAGTAAACCTTCGTATTCCAGAGTGGTTTTATTGTGTTAATTTGTTTACCTTAAAGCTATATTGGGATTTTTGTTTGGATAGATGGATGGATGGATGGATGGATGGATGGATGGATAGATAGATAGATATTTGCAATAAAACTTTTGACCTTGTTAGTGAGCCACAGTCCTTCTGACAGCTCCACAATACACATGTATAATATATATGAAAACAATCAAATATATATGTAGAAATACATGTGTTATATCAGCCCTCACAGCATCTTATAGTTTGCAGTATGTGATTGCTTTTGTTGGGTAAGTTTTGAAATATGGTTGGGTTTAGCGTGGGCTTAGTGTTCAGCATATTGTTTATTCCTTTTTTTATGTTTACATGTGAATATGGAAGCAGATTTTCCGCTGTAATCCATCTTGTGGTGAGCTCACTGAACGCCACCTCAGTCAGACATTTAAGAGAAATACTTGGAGAAACTGATTAGGAAGGTTACCTGTTTTTTGTGTCCTGCTGAAAAAAAAAACAGTCTAGACTAACTCATGCTTTTCTCAGTAAGGTAAAGGGGTGAAATCGAGAGGATATAAATTACGACTTTGAGTGAGTATGAGAAATGTAGAGAGATTTATGAGGAATGATATTGTGGTAAACATCACAGGAAGCTTCTGGAGTGGTTTTGCCCTTTTAACGGTCGTTAATCCCGCGCGCAGTTGGCGGGCACATTAATCCCGCGCGAAGCTCAAAGCCAATTTGGCTAAAAAGCCCCATTCGGTAAAGCAGCCACCGCTTTATCCACTCGTGCCCGCACATATAATGACGCACTGGGCTACGAGAGGAGTTACACACGAGATATCGACCGACTAACCGCGCCGTTTTGTGTTTTAAACTCAGGTGTGAAAACGAGCGGGAAAATAAATCCGCGGTTGTGGGCGACGCCGCGCGACTAAGATTCAGCGGTTGCCATGGTGAAAAGTGGATTAGTAGAAGTGACGCGCTCTTCCAGATCGAGTAGTAGCTTTAGCAACATCATGCTGGCTTGAAACAGACTCCAGAAAATAAAGTTTCCTGGTGAGTAACTTAAACTGTTGTCATCATAGCATATTTTCTTAAATTGCTTTCAGAAATAATTAAAATTTAATTAATATTAAAATAAATAAATAAATCGACTTTTTCATTTTTGTTTGCTAAATATTTACTATTTAAAGTTTCTTTAATTAATGTTTTAAAAATTATAATAATATGATATATTCTGTATTTCAACTGGTACATTACAGCAGTCTTCTTTCACTCTCTTTTCTTAGCTCATGAGAAAATCTAATTTACCTTTTTGAAATGGCTAGTTTACACTAAAATTAAAATTCTATCATGATTTACTCTCCTTTATATAGTTCCAAACGTGTAAAAAAAATAACAGTTCGGTTCTATAAAGAAGATATTTTTAAACTTTGGTTGACCCCTAACGTTCTTTAAAAATATACTGTTTTATGTTCCACAGAAGAAAGAAAGTCATACAGGTTTGGAACGATCTTCATAACGACAATGTGTTAATTTTTGGGTGAACTAGCTTATGCTTTCATTTCGCCGCAAGTTACTCCTTATATATTCAAACTGGTGTTAATTTAGCCCGCACCTGATCTTAAATCCACCGAATTAAATAAACATCATCCCTTAGACTTTGAAAAGAGCCAATTTATATATCAGTCCCGAATAGTGAAGTGCCACAAGGTGGTGGTCTTCTGCTGGTTTGTGCCTTTTTGAGGTGGGGTACCGCAGGGATTGGTGTGAGGCCCCCCCATATTTTAAAAACATATGGGATCTTGCTCCTCGATGAGGCTCCGAAACAAAAAAAATAATTAAACATTTTGTCACTCATAAGCAGGCACCCCATTACATGCGTTAGAGCCCCATTCATGCACAACAGCAGAAACGCGTGTTTCGCGCCATGCCATGGTCGTTTGTCTCACGTTTAAACATTTAGTGATAAAATAATCAGTGTAAATAATCAGCACTAGACGTGAGGAGGAGAGGAGAAGCGCAGGCTTGCAGGTGCCGTGGTCGGTTGGATACAGCCAGTCTCGGGGTTCACGGGTGGGAGGGGTTGAGTCGCGGACTGGGATGTGTGTGCCTGATCACGCTTCGGCAGTGTTAGTGCGTGCCAAGAAGACGAGACGACACAACAGCTGTGGCTCTCCGGTGCCCCGCCGTTTACCGGGCTACCGACCCCAAATCTCCGACAATACACCTGTGGGAAGTACGCGCCATCCGTGACTTTAGTGGATTGTGGCGCTGGGCAGGTAAGAAGAACCGTCACCAGAACATCACCACAGATACGCAGATGCGCACGGACGCACGCTCTGCGCGCGAGTTTGGATCTGTGGAAGCGATGATGTTCTGGAATGAGGAACGCGCGCTCTCTTTCTGTGTTTGGCTCTCTGCAGATTATCGACCGACCGCGAGCATGTCGGTTGCATGGGTACCAGTGTGACTTACTGGGAATGTATCATGTGCAATTTCATGTGCATTGCATGTATGGCTTAGTACGAATGTTATATTTGCGATGTTAAATATGTCTTAACAAGACTGAGGAGATAATGGAGGTTGTTTATGAGATGCATTTGAGCACATGGAGTTCTGTGGCCACTGCAGTGTGATGCGTTTCAGCACCGCGGACAGCGCAAAGCTCCCGTTCTCTCGGTGATCAACGGCAAGGTCGTTCACTCTCATCCGTCCCGTTCGGTCTTTGAGTGGAGCTCTCTGCCTTATCATCCTGGCATTTGCTTTAATTTAAATGAAGTGTGCAATAAATGCCAGCACGATTTCAATGCGAATGCCTGATATTGGCGAGTTTTTTTGTGGGATTGCAGTTTGTTTCCCCTCCTATTGTTTCTTTTATGCCGGAGGCAGAAGGAGGGTTCAGTGTGATGCATTAGTTATTCTCCCTTCCATTCAGCTCTTGCCATAATCTTTTATTCGAAAGCGAGGCAGCTTTTTCATCGTCTCTCTAATGGACCCCACATTTTAACAAGGACCGAGGGTCCAATCTGCGGTTTGAAACTGGCCCTTGAATGCAGCTGAATGAGCAAATTAATTTATGCTGGTGTTTATTTATACAGATGCAATTGCTGTGAGACTAAAATGAGTTGCTTGTGAAAACCACGCAGTACAAGTCCATTCAATCTGTAAATGCTCTCCTGGTTTTATTCTGAAAAATTGTCAACTCATTTTTGGTCTCTATGTGGTCTGCAGTTGGAATGAATGGTTCTGACAGCCAAAATAAGTGTTTTTTTTATTAATGTCGAGGGTATGAAAGCTTTCTCAGCTATGTAGCAATGCTGGCTTTTTCATTGCACTTTCAGACTCATACAATACATCGTGATACACTGAAACCTCTACATCAGAGATGAACTTGCAATCATATACACAAAAAAACTGGTGTAGAAACAAATTTTCACAAATTTTATAAATGTGTAAACTGAGTTGTCAATATAACAAAAATTATGATAGAGTATGTTCTTGTTTCTAGTACAAAATTTTAATTTGTGATATTTACTAGCAATTTCAGAGTAAAAGTAAATCCTACACCAACTGTATGACACTTTTATGTTTTAAAAACAGATTTCCTGTAGAACGATGTCATTAAACAATACTTTAGAAACCGTTTTCACTCAGAAATAACTAGTACATTTAAAAAAAAAAAAAAAAACATTAATTTGATAAAATTTTCTATTTAAAAAAACTGCAAATATATTGAATTAAGTGTGAAAAAGCGATCGTATTTTATTGTAAAATGCTCTTATAATCTTAATCTGATTTACAACTTTGAGAAATCATTTTTCATTGTGCATTTCCCATGTCTGTTTGTGTGCAAATAATAACATTGCTGTGTCCATCTCCTCTCATTCAAGGTTATGAGGCCCCTCATCTCATGCCGTCCCCAGCTCCAGGTTGCCACGGCAACGACCCAGCATCCTTCTCAGGGTCGTCACAGAAGCTTTCGGACAAATGACAGCACAGTTCATAAAAGCCGCATGATTCCAGAATCCCGTTTTTGTGCAGTCAGAAATAGCAAGTTCAGAGAAGGAGTGAAGCAACAGGACTGAACTTCTTCGCTGTGAGCGCGTCTTTGGCCTGAACAGGAACAGAATTTACTCCGATATGGTCAGATTGTATCTCTTTACGGTTTTGCTTTGGCGACTGGTGTCCCTGGCGGCGGTGGCCCAGTCCAACGAGCGACGCGTCGTCGCCCACATCCCCGGTGACATCATCATCGGCGCTCTCTTCTCCGTCCACCACCAGCCCCCGGCCGACAAAGTGCACGAGCGCAAATGCGGGGCGGTTCGGGAGCAGTATGGCATCCAGCGTGTGGAGGCTATGATGCACACGCTGGACCGAATCAATGCCGACCCCAAAATCCTCCCCAACGTCACGCTGGGTTGCGAGATCCGAGACTCCTGCTGGCATTCCTCCGTTGCTCTGGAGCAAAGCATTGAATTCATACGGGACTCACTGGTTGCTGCTGATGAAGGCGAGGAGGCTGGGGGCGGGACTAGGTGCGCGGATTCGGGAGCCACGGCCATGAAGGGCAAGAAGCCAATCGTGGGGCTGATCGGTCCGGGTTCAAGTTCAGTGGCCATTCAAGTGCAGAATTTACTGCAGCTGTTTAATATCCCGCAGATCGCTTACTCCGCCACCAGTATGGACCTGAGCGACAAATCACTCTACAAATACTTCATGAGGGTCGTCCCATCAGACATCCAGCAGGCCAGAGCCATGGTGCACATAGTGAAGAGATACAACTGGACCTACGTATCTGCCATCCACACTGAGGGTGAGTGATTCATTTACATGGTCAACATCCAGATGTGAGTCAGTAAGCGGATTCAGACTCATTCAGCTGAAGTCTGTGAGTCATTTTGACCAATTCATTACAATAATTACATAATAAGAGTCTTTTGTTTATGAATTGGATTCAGTGACTAATTCATTAGACTGATTCTACATGTCAGCCTTCTTGACAATTTATTGCAATGATAAGAGTCTTTTTTCACCAGTTCATTACTGGAGTTTGATCAAAAGAGTAATTTGTTTGTGAATTGCTTTCAATAACTTTTTGAATGTTTCATTGCAAAAATCAGTCTTTGGTTTGTGAATTGGATTCAGTGACGTTAAAATTCCATTTAAACTGCAAACTCATAGCTAAAATATGACTTGATTTGCTACATGCTACACACACACACACACACACACGACAGCGATGAGGCGCGATGTGCATGGTGTCTGTTACAGAAGTGTCACATGTGTTCTGTCTTTGTGGACTCTTTTAGTGTCAGATGGGAATTGTGCGTTAAGATGTTTGTGAAGTGTGTGTGTGGACATCTATAAAGAGTAAAACAAAAAGAAACACTTGTGTGACTAAACAAGTGTGACTAAAAGTTTATCACATGACATTTAGAGCTCAAGTGATCGGCTTCTGAGAAAATGCTGCACTAGTCGAGCAACCACTGAGATGATTGGGATAGTTTTCAGAGTTTAGACGATTGTCTTCGATGGCTTTTGTTTCATATAGTGTTAGTTTTTTGTTTACTTTTTTTATATTTTATATATTTTTTTAAAGCAGTAGTTTCAATTTTAGTTTTAGTTGTAGTCATAGCTCTGCTCTTCAGATGCTCCAGGCTTACGACTCTGTTCTTACACCTAAACATGTTTCTTTTCCTCTGAGGTCTCTCTCTCTCTCACACACACACACACACAAACACATGATGTACTTCCATCCCCCGACTCCACTTGCTCTCCTTTCATCCCACTGTATTAGATGGATCCAGAAACACCCCCCCCCCACCCCACTCCACGTCTGATCTCTGAGACTCAAGAGACTGTGTGTGTGTGTGTGTGTGTGTGTGTGTGTGCATGTGGTTCAGAGTTGTAAGCACTTTTACTGACTGGTCCCAAAAGCTGAGGACCTGGAATGTGTCCCAGACTTAATTAAGATGGCAGACAGTGTAAAACTGAACTGGTAAACACACACACACACACACACACAAACACACACACACACACACACACACACACACAGATAAATGGGCAAAAAGACACCCAGACATACCTGTTAATGAATGGACAAAAAAAATGCAACAAAAGATTCTCTAAAAATTACACCAAATTAAAAAACACCAAAAATTGGTCCATATGAACAACGCACTATATTCCAAGTTGCCTGAAGTCATAAAGTATTTTAGTGTATTAAACAGACTGAATAGCTTTCAGTAGCTGATAGCTTTCAAATCTCATTTTTTTCATTTGAATACGCACATTAAAATTTTGACAGATTTGATCTGTTAAGGGATGCCAATGATTTTCGGCATCAATAACATCAGACATGGTTATGGCCATCTCTTCTGCAAAGCATGCTGGGAGAGCACACACAGTAGTCATGGTAAATGAAGCCATTGTGTTCCTAATCATCATTTAGAACATAGTGTGTGTGTGTGTGTGTGTGTGTTTGTGTCAGAATCTGGTGGAGTGTAACCTTCACTTAAGACCTCAAGGACTTCAGCTCTCTTCCCACGCTCGCATCCGTCTCTCTGTCTGCGCGTCTCATACCGTCTCCTCTCAGGAATAAGCAGCTGTGGAGAGAGCAATTGAAGGATGGAAGAGAGATTAGTTTAACTAAATTGGGTGGAATTTAAAAGCAGAAAAAGAGTGGCATGAGACGAGCGCTGGAAAAGAGTCGGAGATGGAGAGGGGCGGGGGAGTGAGAGACGGCCGTAACGGAGAGAAAGCCAAATAGCACGATTAGGAGAAGAATATTAGAGAAGAGCAGAAAGTGAAATAGAAATAATTCAGTTTTAGGACATCTGAGGAGCTCATCATACATGCTTAGTCTTAAAATGATAGTGTACCCAGAAATGTTCTTAGTGGAATTTTGAAAGGTTCTTCAGTGATGTCATGGTTCTAAACGGAACTCTGTTTTTTTTTAAAGGGATGGTTCGCCAAAATTCTGTTGTCATTCTGACCCTCATTTCATTCCTTTCTACCGTGGATCACAAAATGGGCTGTAATTTTGTTGTTTTGTTTCTGTCCTACAGAAGAAAGTCAGTCATACAGGTTTGGAATGAGTAAATGATGAGAGAATATTCTTTTTTGGGTGAATTATCACTTTAAAAACAAAGGTTCCATTTAGAACAATGACATCATAGAGTGCTGAAGTGGTGATAATTTTGTCGGCCAGCCCATAAATGATCAACAATCTGGACCCCTCGACAAAAACCTCTATTTTTCCATTGGCTTTTGGATTATTGCCAAAAATTTGCTTAAATTGTGACTAACAAAGGTTGATTCTTACACATTTTGTTGAACGCAACTGGTTTTAAAGGGATGGTAGATGAGACTCTGATTGGTTTATTGCATGTCACGCCCAAGACACACCCATGACTTACTAAGAGAATAGCTCCAACCCTTTTTGACCATGTGCCCGGTGCACGACCATTGTTCACATGGTTAAACTAGCAAAAATGGATTCAGACACATCCTTAGTGCACTTGTGCCGTGAACTTTACACCATAGGCTTAGATCGTTAAAATATGGCCCGATAATCCACAACACTCCAGTCCATCAGTGAATGTCTTGTGGAGCCAAAAGCTGCATGTTTGTAAGAAACTAATCAATCAACGCGTTTTAACTTTACACCATTGCTTCCAGCTAAAATATGAGTCCTCTATCCATACTACTGCTTTCGAAAAAACAATCTCGTCTGAATCAGGGGAGGAAGCTACACAGATCAAGCAGCATTTACAAGTAAATTATGATGTGAGAGGACAACAGTGGATGAACGTTATTATGGGTTATGGACAGCTTTTGGCTTGTCAAGATGTTCACTGATGGACTGGAGTGCTGTGGATTATTATGATGTTTTTATCAGCTATTTGGACTCTCATTCTGACGGCACCCATTCACTGCAGAGCATCCACTAGTGAGCGAGTAACATCAGAAGATAAGCGAGGTGTTGTGAAATATAGAACGTGAGGTTAGTAAAGCTGTCACATTGAGGTGTTTTGGTTCTGGTTTTGAAGAGTAAGCGCTCCAGCGAGGGTTTCATCGTGACTCTGGGCTGCTCTCTCGTCTCGTTTCGATCTGTTTCTTTTCTTTTGATCCCTTTACCTGCTTGGCTGCATTCACACACACACACACACAGTGATACACACCTGCAAGCACTTGTTTATGCGCTGGTCCTGTAGGAGAGATGCGTCTCTTTGTTTCTCAGACTTCAGTGTGAATGAGAATATTTTGAATGATTATTAATGACAAACCGGCATATTCTCCATGGCAACCTCTCTACCTTCTTTCACTCTCTGTCCTTTTCATTTGAATTGTAAACTCTGAGCTGCGTGGGTGGATGGAGTGAGCGAGAGAGAGAGAGATGCGAGCTGCGTTTGCATCGTTTCTATCAGCCACTAGCGCTGATGAGCGCAGGAACACAGCTGGCTTAACGAGGCACAGAATGTGCCCTTAACAAGCCACAGGAACCTTTACGAGGAGCACAGTCTCAAACCCTTTCTCAGCGACACACGCAGTGCTGCATAACAGACTCCGGCCAAAGCGCAAAAGGACACGGTGCCACTTAAGAACATACAGTCCTGCCTCGTTTGGTTCTACTGGCTAATTTTGTTTTTATGTTTTTCTATCTGTGATGCCAATCGGATTCAATTCAGACTGTCTCTTAGAGGGTGAATCTGGCCAAAACATGTCTGGGTCATATTTCACCCCAAAATCGAAAGAAATCAAATAAGAACTGATATCTTAAAGAGAAATGGCAATTAAGAAAATTAATCCTATTTTTAAGACTATTCGTGTTTTAATTTTATTTTATTAAAATTTCTCTCTGATGTCTTATTATAATGCAAAATGTAGATTTACAGTAATGAGAATTATAAAACCTGATAATAATAATAAAAATTATCTACATGTATAATACTATATTATATAATCATTCTGAAATAAATTTACTGTGACAAATAAAATGTATATATAATAGTATAACTATATATATATAATTGTATTTATTTATTATATTTTATTTATATTTTACGATTATCAATATTGTTTCTCTTTCTCTAAATAAATATATATACATACATACATGCATATTATTGTATACATAATATATACTTTAGGGTAAAAAAAATGAGCTAAACGTTTTTCTGATGGGATCAACTACATGATTTTGTCTGTATGTATTAATGTAGGAATAGATATTTTAAGGTTAAGTGTTTCATCAGTTTAATACGCAGCCACAATTATCTAAAACCTTAATATATTTCTAGATTCATCTCTGCCAGGCAAAAACAGCTAATTTGACTCAACCGATGGACCAATAGCGAGAGTTAGGGGCGGGACTATCTGTTTATCTGCCCAATGACAGTATAGGAAACCTGTTTAAAAACAGTTATTTTAGCAAACGGCCTGGTGATGCATGTGGCCCTGGAATTGCACTCCTCACCTTTCCGGAGGTTTGTGAATCTGTAGTCTTTATATCAGAAGTTGTATGTTTCTTAGCGTGTGTTTTATATGAAGCAGTGCAGAATCTGAAAGGCATCTCCAGGGGGTCATGGAGCATGTTTTTTTCACCGTTAGTTTCCATTTCTGCAAACGGGGTTGGAATTTTTGAAGTATTTCAGCCTTTCTAATGTAAATGTGGCTTTGTTTTCCGTGCAGCAGACACTTCCTGTTTTACAAACAGACAGGTGACAGCTGGAGTCTTCAGTCTGTGGTGTTTTGCACGATGATTTGGGTTGCATCTGGCTGCAATCTGAACATTTTTAGCTAATGCATAACATAGAATACAATTTCTTGCATTTCATCTTGTTAGGAAATATATGCATGTTTAAATATATTTATTTTGACATAATAGACACTTGAAGCAACCAATTAGCAATGCCCTGGCAACCACACAAAACACAAAGCAACTGTATAACAATGCCCTGGTGACCAGTGTCACGGCTGCAAATTTTTCACAGTAAAATCAAGTTTGCTTAATATTATCCGTCCCACCCATGTGGTCTTGATTACACCCGCAGAACAGAAAATTAGTTTCGAAGGCATTTTCATTAAAGCAATTTTTTTTTATTTGGAATAATGTGCACTGATGAATCACTCACAATATGTGCAGGGACATTTATTAAGTGAGAAAATTGGGTCAGTTTTGATTTCACGTCGTTGGGCTCCTTGCACAAACCCTTTTAGTTGCAGTTTATTCCTATAGAAATGGCAAAAGGAATCGCTGATCATCTCAAAGCCTCATGGGATTGAGAAAATGTGTTTGTGAATTACTGTTATCCCAACGCTGCTGATGCTTTCTGACATTTCCACAAACATCTATTCTGATCTCTCCGGCCGTCCGGTGACTTCATGATCCCAGACTCATCCGCTCTCAAGCCAGCTCTAATTTCAGCCATGACTAATTTCTCTCATTTGATTTTTTTGAGGCCGGTGTTAAATGGTTGCGGGTGGCTACGCATGATTTTAGAGATTTTAAAAGAATTTTAAAAGAAAAAGATGGGTTTAAATGCTGAAAACTTGCTCTAAGAAAAGATTAAACATGCAGCATGATGATGACTTTGCAAAATCGTCTCTGTAAAGCCAACATGAAACAATGTTTGCATACCTTTTGACTTCACAATACATTTTATTTTAAAGTTAAAATGTATGTTCAAGAAAACAATAACAATTTTGACTTTTGATTAGCCTGCACGGCCTTTCAGTAGTGCAAATATACAGTATAAATATACACATATTTATATATTCGATTTCAAAATATCAAAAAAGTCCTTACTATAACATTTTATCACTTTAAATCAAAAGAAATTGCTAAATTTCTCAACCAAAAAACAAAGGGTAATTGCAACTTTTTATCTCACAATTCTGACTTTTTATATACTTGCAACTGCAAGAAAAAAAGTCAGAATTGCACATCTATATTACATAGTTCTGAGCGAAAAAAAGCTGAATTGTGAGATAAAAATTCACAATTGCCTTTTTTTTTTTATTCATTGGAACACACTGAAATAAATATGAAAATTTGAAGTAGACTGTTATGTCCCACGTGTGTTTTGTGTATTTTGTTTCGTTTTTCTCTCTCTTTCTCCCCTGTGCTTTTGTTTTGCCACTATCTCTTAAAAAAATTCTCAGGTTAATGAGCATTGGACTATACAGCTGTCAATCATATTTGTGACATCACAACCCTCGACCAATCCGCTGACGTAGATTAAGTAGCAGAAACAATTTTACTCCGATAACTTCTTTTTAACATTGTCGTTATTTATATTTTGCTTTTTATATAATAGTGATAATAATGTGCACTGAGAACCAGAAACATATAAGTTTAAAAGTAAACAGGGTCAATTTAGAGTTTATGTTGATTTTCAGGCACATATTTAAAAAAAATTTTTAATGCATGTCATTTTCATCAGATTGTCTTTGTTTTCTCTGAAGACATTTATAATTTATCTTTCAATAAAATAAATGAAAGCAAAGCATTTAAGGATTATCCACTAGTTCCTGTGAAGCTTCACCTGAAGTTATATTAACATTAGATTGAAATGTCATGAGGTTTGAGTGCAATCTTAGGTTTTGAATTGGACAGGATAGAGGAGTTATTCAAGAACGTAGAAGGACAGAAAATCATTTAAAAACAAACGTTTAGAGAGATGATAGCCAGATTTTAAATGCATTACAGTGAGAGACAATATTTTAGGCATTTAACCAAAAACCTATTCAAAAATCCCAATAGACTTCAGGACAAAGAACCGGAGGTGCTAAAATTCAACTCATTTTGGGTCTCATACCTCTGTTGTAGGTCATGCAAAGAGATGAGCTATTACAGAGGCTGTTTGTTTTTTCATGGATCTGTCAGTTTTGAGATTTTGTGCTTTTTGGCGTTTCATAAAAAAATTCTGAATAGTAGAAAGAAACCATTCAGAGTATAGCACTTAGTTATAGCACTTTATCTATTTGCGTCTGTAGATTTCAATTACAATCCATATTCATAGCAAGACCTTAAATTCAATATCTTTAAACACCATTTTCTCAGAATGAGATTTATTTTCGTGCACTGAGCCAAAAAGCTCCTTCAGCAGCACTTACATATAACAAACTTTACAGTGTTATTCAAAATTGTAGATAGATATTTGTTCTAGAAATGCATGCATAAGTGCATCTTAAATTAGATAACACTTCATTTGGACATCCTGTAATGCAAAACATGTTTGTAAATCTTCATGCGCCTCCATCAGCTGAGGAAGTATGATATATCTTTTGTCTTGCGTATACAGAGAAGTTTTAAAGAAGCAGCAAGCAATGACTTGCACATTTGGTTTGCAATACAATGCAGAAGTCATAAGTAGTAATTTTATATTTTATCATGCTTTTTTTGGTCTGCCCCGATTCATTTTAATTGCATGAGAAAGAACGGTGTGAAATCTCTCCACCAGAGAAAGAAGGTCACACTTGTGGAGAAACATGACGGTGAGTAAATGATGACAGAATGAACTTTTGCTTTAAAAGTCGTCTAATGGATTCACACACACACATAGAGACACATCTCTGTGGTATTCGCCGCGGTAATTAACCACGATGTCTAAATATCACACCAAATCAAAATAAACATGCGCAGATCAAAACTGTCAGGATTTCAGGACGCTTGTTTTTTAAGTCTGCACTGATTCTATTAGGCTACGAGGAAATCTCTTGGTTTTACTGAACATTCAGCCGTCTCCGGTAGCACTGACCTGAGTTACACCCGTTCAGATTGAACTGGAAATCTGCCCAGTCTCGCTCTCCATCTCTCTCTTTTATGCCTTTTAACTGCTGTTCAGTGGTCAGATGAAATGAACGAGGTCACTTTTGTATGGAAAATGCAGCGGAAATTAATCAAAGTGGAGAGAGAGAGTCACTTTTCCGCTCTGATGAAAGAAAAGCTTTTTTTTATTTCAAGAGAAGAACAGATGAGAGCGATAGTGTGTGTTTGTGTTTGTGTATGTGTGGGTGTATCCTGATTTTATTCTGCATTTATATTTCTCATTAATTTAGCGTTCTTCACCATCTGCCATGTCTCCTTCAGATGCTTGTCATGCTCCTTTTGTCTCGCTGTACAGTCCTAAACATGCAAAAAAATAGCCAATTCATTTTTCATTTTAGTTCATTTTTTAGGGGTGATGCTGTGAATAAAACAGACTGAAGCATGATTTACAAGAAAATAGTATTTCAATATTTAAACTTCTTGTTTAGCTCAGTGTGTTATTTGCTGTTTCTTTGTTAATTTCATTAGCGATTTATGATTATTATTATTTTTTTTTATAAATCCTGCATCAATTTGTTTCAGTGCAGGATCATAATTCTTGTCTTTTTCTAAGATGCCACTGCATTTTTGTTTTAATTGCATTGTAGTTGCATTCTTGTCTTCATTTGCATACGTGTCCTTGATGAAGTCCTTTTTGGAAATTAATGCATAACTAGTTTTAATTGAGCTCTTTTGAGGAACATGTAGCAAGTTTAAGGCATCGGATGATTATGGAAAAATTATATACAGTAATCAATAAGTCATGGCATAATATATTTTTTCGTATTACTGTTAACTCATCAAAATATTTTAACCAATTTCAGTTATATTTTATATCGGTAAGACGTGATAAAAAAGGTGATTATACTTCAAAGTTGTAATTAAACTTAATTTAAATAAGGAACGTTTTTGAGACATTTTCCAAAATGCCATCTTTTGTGTTGTACAGTAAAAAGAAAGTTGAATAGCTTTGGAATTACATTATGGTGATTAAATAATGACAGAACATGTGGTTTGAGATTTATTTGAGTTTTAACTATGGTCAGTCAAAGTCAATCAATCAATCACCTTTATTTATATAGTGCTTTAAACAAAATACATTGCGCCAAAGCACTGAACAACATTCATTTGGAAAACAGTGTCTCAATAATGCAAAATGATAGTTAAAGGCAGTTCATCATTGAATTCATTGATGTCATCTCTGTTCAGTTGAAATAGTGTCTGTTTTAATTTGCAATCAAGTCAACGATATCGCTGTAGATGAAGTGACCCCAACTAAGCAAGCCAGAGGCGACAGCGGCAAGGAACCGAAACTCCATCGGTGACAGAATGGAGAAAAAACCTTGGGAGAAACCAGGCTCAGTTGGGGGGCCAGTTCTCCTCTGACCAGACGAAACCAGTAGTTCAATTCCAGGCTGCAGCAAAGTCAGATTGTGCAGAAGAATCATCTGTTTCCTGTGGTCTTGTCCTGGTGCTCCTCTGAGACAAGGTCTTTACAGGGGATCTGTATCTGGGCTCTAGTTGTCCTGGTCTCTGCTGTCTTTCAGGGATGTAGAGGTCCTTTCTAGGTGCTGATCCACCATCTGGTCTGGATACGTACTGGATCCGGGTGACTGCAGTGACCCTCTGATCTGGACACAGACTGGATCTGGTGGCCACGGTGACCTCGGAACAAGAGAGAAACAGACAAATATTAGCGTAGATGCCATTCTTCTAATGATGTAGAAAGTACGGTGTTATGTGAAGTGTTCCGGTTCCAGTTTACCTAATTAATGCAGCCTAAAAATCCTTTAACGGATTTGGATATTAAAAGCATATTAGTATGTTATGTGTATGCCAGGTTAAAGAGATGGGTCTTTAATCTAGATTTAAACTGCAAGAGTGTGTCTGCCTCCCGAACAATGTTAGGTAGGTTATTCCAGAGTTTAGGCGCCAAATAGGAAAAGGATCTGCCGCCCGCAGTTGATTTTGATATTCTAGGTATTATCAAATTGCCTGAGTTTTGAGAACGTAGCGGACGTAGAGGAGTATAATGTAAAAGGAGCTCATTCAAATACTGAGGTGCTAAACCATTCAGGGCTTTATAAGTAATAAGCAATATTTTAAAATCTATACGATGTTTGATAGGGAGCCAGTGCAGTGTGGACAGGACCGGCTAATATGGTCATACTTCCTGGTTCTAGTAAGAACTCTTGCTGCTGCATTTTGGACTAGCTGTAGTTTGTTTACCAAGCGTGCAGAACAACCACCCAATAAAGCATTACAATAGTCTAACCTTGAAGTCATAAATGCATGGATTAACATTTCTGCATTTGACATTGAGAGCATAGGCCGTAATTTAGATATATTTTTGAGATGGAAAAATGCAGTTTTACAAATGCTAGAAACGTGGCTTTCTAAGGAAAGATTGCGATCAAGTAGCACACCTAGGTTCCTAACTGATGACGAAGAATTGACAGAGCAACCATCAAGTCTTAGACAGTGTTCTAGGTTATTACAAGTAGAGTTTTTAGGCCCTATGATTAACACCTCTGTTTTTTCTGAATTTAGCAGTAAGAAATTACTCGTCATCCAATTTTTTATATCGACTATGCATTCCATTAGTTTTTCAAATTGGTGTGTTTCACCGGGCTGCGAGGAAATATAGAGCTGCGTATCATCAGCATAACAGTGAAAGCTAACACCATGTTTCCTGATGATATCTCCCAAGGGTAACATATAAAGCGTGAAGAGTAGCGGCCCTAGAACTGAGCCTTGAGGTACTCCATACTGCACTTGTGATCGATATGATACATCTTCATTCACTGCTACGAACTGATGGCGGTCATATAAGTACGATTTAAACCATGCTAATGCACTTCCACTGATGCCAACAAAGTGTTCAAGTCTATGCAAAAGAATGTTGTGGTCAATTGTGTCAAACGCAGCACTAAGATCCAATAAAACTAATAGAGAGATACACCCACAATCAGATGATAAGAGCAGATCATTTGTAACTCTAAGAGAGCAGTTTCAGTACTATGATACGGTCTAAATCCTGACTGGAAATCCTCACATATACCATTTTTCTCTAAGAAGGAAATAATTGTGAGGATACCACCTTCTAGTATCTTGGACAGAAAAGGGAGATTCGAGATTGGTCTATAATTAACTAGTTCTCTGGGGTCAAGTTGTGGCTCTTTTTATGAGAGGCTTAATAACAGCCAGTTTGAAGGTTTTGGGGACATGTCCTAATAACAATGAGGAATTAATAATAGTCAGAAGAGGA
>NW_020528952.1:0-40384 GCF_003368295.1 Carassius auratus | reverse complement strand
ATAGTTATTATCTTTTACAGTTATTGCTGATTGTTTCAGTTATAAGTGTAACTATAATTAAGATATTTATCCTCACATTTATCAGTATAATTATTGTTACAGTTATCGCTATAGTTATCAATACCGATGTTGTTTTTGTTTTGTGTGTATATATTTTTTTTCTAAATACACAAATTTACGTTCTTGTGCAGCTGCTATGAACCTGGAGAATTTGAAGCTCTTCAGACATTACTATGTGATGGTGAGACATTGGTCTTTATTCACATCTAGGATAAGATCATGTTCTCTAAGGTGGACATCTGAAAGCGTTTCTCTGTCCTCAGATCGTGTGTTATATCTACTTCACACGGATCATCGCCGATAATGCTGCAGCTCACAGTGCCGTTCCAGTGGCAGTGGGGTCGGAGGTAATCACACTAACATTATAACATAAATAACTAGCGCTGGTGGGGGGGTATTAAATAAAGATAACTGAATCAGAAAATTACTAGTGTTTTTGCATTAATAAGAGCAGTTACTCATAATATAACATTTATTTCTTGGTAGGACACATTTAACCGTAAAGCAGAGCTCGAGTTGATGCATACAAAATGTATTTTTAACAACAGTAATGTGCAACATTTCTGTATGGAAAATGAATATAGGCTATTCTACTTGCATTAAATTACCATTATTCTTGCTATTTGATGTTTCTCATGTGCAGTTCTGGTCACAGTCTGGAGCCGTGTGTTTGTAGCACAGAAAATCGCTCCGACTAACCAGAGCTTCCGTCTTTTCTCTCCTTGTGTTTGCAGTTTTTAGTGGAGGTTTCTACTCTGATCTTCTTCGTCTTGACGGGATTCAAGTTCCTTCCGGCATCGAATAACCCGTATCTACAGCTGCCTCAGGATGAGGAGGACCTGAAGATAGATGAAGTGTAGGTCTCTCTCTCTCCATCTCTCCTTCACTCTTTCTATACGAGAGGTTCAGTGTGTGATATTATTTCTCTCACACGCAGTGTAACCGAATCCGGAGCACTGGAGGGCATCCACAAGGTGAAGAAAAACGTCTCTAAACGGCCAAGAGAGACGAGGAGAGGTTGCGTTGTGAGTGTCATATCAAAGAGGGCGGAGCTGGACTCTCTACCTCCTCCCCTTCCTGAGGTTGCTGTCCTGGTACCCACAGACTCCACTATGCAAGTGAAAAAAACACGGGAATGGAAAAAACGTATGAGAATAAAGCGCAGCAGGACACGATTTCCATGAGATAACGAGCCGATTTTCCGGTACAGACTCTGGGATAACAGTGACATGGACCGAATCTCATGCTTTGGTTTACAGTTAATGATGTGGTCACTCTGCTCTATTCCTTAATTTGTTCGCTCATTTATTCCTTCATTAAAAGATGTACAATCATTATATTGCATGTGTGAGGATAATTTGATTGTTTGATTTTAGCCTTCTTTTATTTCCTGATGTCTTTATTATTTAACTGAAGCAGTGTGATGCTGTTGTTTGTATATCATGGTTTTTTTCTGTTCATTTTTGATCGGACGACTGGAAGCGGTTCTTCTCTAAAACTAGCGTAAATACAGAGGTTGGTTATTGTGACTCTTTCACCAGGTGAACTAAAGATTTAGGGAACGTTCATGTCTCCGATGGATATATTTAAGATTTTATTAAAGGTTTTCTGGTGTTGTAAATTTCTTTAAAGCGTTTAATACTGTTAAGTTGATGATGAAAACAACATGCGACACACAAATAACATAAATTTTTCTTTTGATTCTTTGCTTCATTGTGTGATATTATACTCATGGCTCGATCTATTCTGTAATTGTCCTTCCTTTATTTAACAACTAGAAATATTGATCTACAGTTATAAATAAAGGACTAACCACTGCTACATACCGTGTATAACTGAGAGACTGAAAACTAACGGTCCCACACGGAAAGCGCTGTAAGCTTCGCAGCGGTTTTAGATTAGAAAAACCTCTCCAGAATTCCCCTCAGTGCTTTTAAACTGGAGGATATTTCCACAAGCTGTCAGAGAATAAGCTTTTCCTGCTTGGTTAATTGCTCGTTTAATCGACTTGTTTCTTTTGTGAGGGAAGAGAGAAGAGTTGTATATTCACTGCTTCAGCACACACCTCCATCGCTTCATCTCCGCATCATCAGTTGTTTGTTTGTTTGTTTTTTGTGTTTTGTTTTAAAAATTATATTTAAAAAAACAGCGGTATTTTCGGACATGGGAGGAGTTACGCAGCTGAATGCTGTCAATCACGTCCTGACTCCGCCCACCAGCTGAGCAGATCTGGGCCCGTATCCCTAAAGATTCTGAGAATCCTCTCCGAGTGCTCCTAACTTAACCTAAAAATTCCTTGCCAGGAGTTTTAGCTTAGAAATGATTCCAGAAATTTTCAGTGAACTCTGAGCAAGGAATGGATTGAAAATCCTATCTTAGTGAGGAGGTGTGGTTGACCCCGTTGCTAGGTTATGAGTCATCATTCCAAAGCCGTGATTGGTTTAATCCTACAAGTTTGATGAAAATGAACTTTTGGTGATAATGAGCAAAGGATGTACCGTCAAATCAATAAACATAATTATACACTCTAATCTTATGCAGACTGTAATTGTAAATAATATTTCACATTTCACATTTCACAGAAAATGTCTGGAAAATGAATAGTAAGCTGTAGGGGTTATAGCCTAACATTAGAATCTAAAATATGTGAAAACTTAAGCTCATTACACCCTGTTCAAATAATGATTTGTGTCTTATTTGCTCATATTAATATCCTAGCTGGCATATTTTGTACTTTCACTCCCATATGGACCCCATTGAAAACAAGATGGCCTAATCTCAAGGGGCTGTCCTTTATGAAGTAGAAATTACAACGTTACAACTCAGTGTGGTCTTAACGAGGGTAACACGGCTCAGCTTTTATCAATGTCTGTGATTGCTGGCTGGTCTATTTATGAAGGCTTGTTAACAAATATCCTACAAACACAGAAAATGGAGAAAAAAAGGAATTGCAAGCCGAACTGGACTGAGGAGCAAGGTTTGTTGCTGGCCCAGTTGGTGAAGTAATTGCATCTCTAAGGAGATCCACCACAAACATGATTCCTGTACAATCCAATCTGTAGCATCTCAATAATTCCCTGTCATCCAGTGTTTGCAGGACATCTCTCCTGCCTCCTCTGTTGGCCATTTTGTGCAGCTGCTTAGGGGAACTCCTAAGCCACTAAAAGTCCTCTTCCCTGCTCTTAGGCAGATCTCGCCTTAAGAGCCCTTTTAAGCGCTAGGAATCTTGAGGAATAGCTTTTATATTAACTGGGATTTTCGTGTCACTTTTAGGGGCAATTCTAAGAAAAACGTCATGACTCTGAGAATTTTCTTAGAATTTGGCCGCTAGGAGCCACTTTTTGCACAAAAATTCTTTAGGGATACGGGCCCTGAATCCTACTGAAAGCTCATTTTTAGTGATCTCAGACGAGGAGTTTACAAACTTTGGAAGCTGTAAAACAAGATGTCGAAGGGAGAATCAGAACGAACACAGACTGGTCCTGTAAATGTGGAACATGCCAACCTATGCCGACAGAAACCGAATGCCTTTGTTGTAATGAATGGGACCGGGTATTGCCATCAATGTCAAGGCTTGATGACAATCAAAATATTTGCGTCACTACCACGGAAGATTTCTCTGTCCTAGAACACCCGGCAGTTGTCGTTTTTTTTCCCCATTGTGACAAGTTCAACTGGAAGAAACGCCCCATATGCCGAGTGAACCTAATGGTCAGCTGTCCACCAAGTAAGTGATTTTGTTATAATGATCATGAGCAGTGTATTCATGACAACACAATAATAACAATAAAGGGGATATACGGAGCCCCTATTCACGTAATAGTGTCACTACCAAGATTATATTATATAAGCATGGCACTGTTACAGTATGGCTAATGTTAGTCATCTCAAAACATAACAGAACACTTACTGCAGCAACAGGTGATCCAATTTGTCCTGTCTTTATTATCGATGGGATGGCTGTGTCCTTTAGCACCCATTTCATGGTCCGTGTGGCAACTTGCATTTTTTCAAAACAGTCGTCAACAGTAAAATGTTCAGAGCAAACGAAATACTTTGTGATGGTGTTTACAGGTGTGTTTGGAACTATACCCAGAACAAGTAGCCATCGATTCATCAGGTCAGCGTTTTTGGTTGGAATTCTGTGAAACATCATAGTATTACCTGGTCTCCCCTGTTTATTGTCGCAGCTCTTTACAATACAGCGAACACCCATAATTGTAAACTATAAATTTACTATCTAGTGATTGCTGACTCTATTACTCAAACTCTGAGCGAACTCTCTACTCCTCACCACTGCGCGTCTCGTGTGCTGTGCTAATCACTCCGCCCAAGTAGCCACTCCGCCCAAGTAACGTAAGCTGTGCTCCTACGCCTAGTGAGAATATAGTTCCCAGTATTTATACGATTAAAAATGGGCTCTGTCTCATATAGACTTGTTATTTGTACACGCTGTGACTATACAGATCACAACATGTAAATAGGAAAATGTTTGCATTATTTTGTCACTTATTGGGATTACTATGCTAACAGTATCCATTTACATCCAGTCTTTGTGCTAAGCTAGGCTAACGGTGGGTGCGTCAAATAACACTTACAGAACGCACAGAAATAAAAAAGGTATGTATGGTCTTATCTAACTCTGGGGGATACTGTGAATAAGCTAAAGTCCCAACAAGTCGGAGTGTTCCTTTAAAGGAAAGTATTTCTGCAGAAACAGAGACTGTACGACAGGAATCAGTACTGAGATTCAGCACCTCTGGGTTAATAATGAGAGATTCGCTCTGTATGACAATGAAAACAGCAGATTCTTCACAGTGTTCATCAGGAAGCTCAGCTGAGAGGATGATGGGAAATACACATGTGGAAACAATCAGGAATGGAGTCGTGATGTTGATTTAATCGTGATCAGAAGTGCGTATGATACTTTATAACTTACTACCTTATTAACCTTGTATAATAATAATAATAATACTTATTTAAAGGTGTACTACAGAAAAATCAGTTATTGTTCAAAATCATTACTCATCATCACTATTATAATAATTCACAACAGTATAATAATGATTTATAATTTGAGCTGACCGAAATGTCACTTTAACATCAGTCATATTTGTGAGGTCACAGAAGGAAGAGCGTCTACTAAATATTACTTATTCATTTGACATCTTATTCTGGACATTTGGCTTGTTTGATGTAGGATGACAGATCTTTCTCATGTTTTGATCACAGGTGACAATACACGACATAAACCTAAAAACATGCACAATACGTTAATGTAAATAACTCTACAAGTGTCAAACAGATCCCATTTTAAAATTATATGTAGTAGAGGGCTGCATTGAGTTTGTGCTCCCATGGGAACCAACACAAATATTGCGGGAGCAGGCGGTTTTATCTTTGCTGCGGATGGGAGTGGGCAGTCAGAACATTAAGCAGGAGACCCACGGGGAATGGTGGTGTGTTGTAGAAATGGGCTAAAGGGGCTAAAGGGACAAACCCAGCAGTTGGGTTGTTCCGACCCAGCGGTTGGGTTATTTTGACCCGAGGTGGGTAGTCCAGGGGCCAAAGAGTAAAAGTCCTGACATATTTTTGTTCCACTCATGAACTCAGCGGCTGATTGCACCTCAAAGAGTTAAAGTTAATGAGGTAATTAAGTGACTGATTAAATGATGATTGTGCATTAGTGATTAACACCTGCTGTTATTGAGAATTACAGAGGATCAGATGTTGATGTTTTATTGGTTAAAATGATGCCACCATCATGGAGATCAGTGTTAGATTTAGTTGTGCTCTTAACCCTTGACTTGTTGTGCAAGATTTCTCTCTGTAGCTCTATATGTGGTGTTGTGGAGAAGAGAACCCAGTGATAGTCAGCGAAAAACTTTTGTATGTGGATGTCAAATTAAATGGTATAGCCTTTCGTATAATTAATGTGCCCACCAGATTTATAAGAGCAGAAGGAAATTTTGAAAGAAATAGCCCCAATGTTAATTTGCGGGTAGGAAGTAATTATTGAGGGTGATTTTAATTGTATAATAGCTAAATAATATAGGAAATCAATGACAACAATTAAACTTGATTCTAGTTCAATAGATCTCTTTAATATTATTAAGGACTTTAAATTTACAGATATTTTCGGTGCAGAATTCTAATGTTCCAGGCTTTACTTGGTCTAATGGTTACTCCCTTTTCTCGTATTGATTTTATATTTTCCTCACCTACAATTGAGGTAGTAGAGAGAGAAGGTACTTAAGAGAGAGAAGACTAATATAATGGCTCCTAAGAATAAGAGCTATATTATATGGAGTAGAGTTCAGCATATGGAATCTAATGAAAATGTATTAGTTATTTCTTTAGGAAACTTATTAGCTCATCAAGTTTGGACTCTTTAAAAGATCCTCTGCTAATTATGTTTATGAAAGCTTATGCATAGCAAAACTTTCATCTTCCTTAAGGGAAGGAGTTATCTCACTGATGTTTAAAAAAGGAGACAAACAAGATCTTAAAAACTGGCACCCTTGACTTTGTTAGGGGTAGATGTAAAAATCTTGTCCAAAGCTCTTTTCTTTAATATTCAGCCTATTATGTCTAAACTTATATGTAGCTACCAAACATGTAGTATTAAGGGTCGCTCCTTACAAGATAATTTGGCATTAGCAAGAGATAATTATTTGTTTGCAGGCGACCGTAAACTGTCTCTGGTAATTTTAGGATTAGATCTCAAAAAAGCCTTTGACAGTATAGATCACCGGTATTTACATATATTACTTGAACGTTTAGGTTTTTGCCCATCCATATGCTCATGGATTAATCTTCTGTATAGTATTAGTAAATAATTATCTGTAAGATTCCTTTGAGATTTGTTCTGGCGTATGAAAAGGTTGTAGCTTGTCCCCATTGCTATTTATGTTAGTGGTAGAAACATTAGCTTGTGTGCTTAGGCATAATCTTGAAATTAAAGGGTTCTCAATTCCGGGTAGTTCAGGTAGAGAGGCTAAGGTCTCACTTTATATGGATGACCTTACCCTCTTCCTCATTTGACAATGATTCCATAAAGAAAACTTAGCAAATCTGTGGTAAGTTCACTTTAGCTGCTGGTGCAAAAATTAACAGAAGACAGAATTTTTTTATTCCTTTTGGAAAGAACCTAAATTTAAATTGGGTTATTAATATTTTAGGTCTTTTGATTGGTAATAATATGGATAAGATAAATTGGAATCAGAGACTTGATAAGATTAAATGGAAAATAAAACAGAGGACCGAGATCTTACTTTGAGAGGCAAAGTGTTAGTAATTAATGCTGAAATTTTGGCTTGCCTTACATTTTTAGCCACAACTTTACCGGCACCAATCCAATTTACAAGATCCATTAAAAAAGTCCTGTTTAGTTTCCTTTGGGGCTCCAAAGATGAAAGAATGAGAAGAGAGATATTGTACAAACCAGTAGCTAAAGGTGGGCTTGTATTTCCAGAAATAAGCACTAAATTGGAATCAATGTTTTTGACTCCTATCCTTAAAGCTTGTTTAAGTGAGAATCAAGAAATTTTGTGGCATTGTTTTGCTAAACTTTGGGTAGGCCAACAGGTGGCCAATGCTTGGAAAATTAGAGGGCCACAAAATAAACCTCATGCTTGAATATAGGCCAAATATATATGAAAGGGTTTTATCCTCCTTAAAAAAACACAGAATTTCAGACATTCCTATTAAGAAAATAAGTCGGATGATGGTGCAACACATGTAATATCCAGAGTTACAGAGGATGTCTCCGGTGGGAAAACATATTGAGTATGTTGTTGTATTGTATTCAAGTATGGAAGAATGTAAGCAATGTGTTTTTATTTAATTCAAATAAGGAAATTGCTTGGCAAGTAGTGCATGAACTTCTACTTACTCTTGTGTTTTTAGAAAGACGAAATTGTTAAAAAAATTCAAGATTTCTAAAATATAGATCAAGATGAAGATGAAACTATTAGCCATTTATTTTGGTCTTGTAAATATGCTTAGGAGGTGTAGTTTTTGGTACGAGGATGGTTGACTGATTTATATAGATTTCCAAGTGAGACAGATGTTTTGTATGGAGAGTTGCAATGAATGATAAATACAGTTTTATTATAATGCACTGCAGTATGAATAATTATTTTCACCACTGTTGAGGATCATATGATAAATGTTCATGGCTAAATGCCTAATCTTAAACTAGTGTTTTTTTTCTTCTTTATGTTAATGCATTATGTTGGTAACGTAATTAGCTTTCTCATTTTTTTTTAAGAATAATCAAGATCAAACAGTCATCAAAAGCATAAGTTACCTGCTAGTTCAAGATTTGCTTCAGCATAGCACAAATGTTTGCTGTGAAACAGTAATGGAATTGTTTAGAAGCAAGTTTATCAAAAACTTGCTTCTTTTTTCATTCAATTGATTTCATACAAGTCTGTGCTTAAAGTCAGTTGTAGTTCCTGTGTTTCTCTTTTCTTCAGTGATGTTGATTGTTAACAGCAGATGTTCATCACTAATGCACAATCTTTATTTAATTAGTCACTTAATTATCTCATTAACTTTAACCCTTTGAGGACTTGGGATTTGACTCAAGACTAGTTTGTGACTTGGAAGGAATTACTTGGTTCCTTCTCTGGTGAAATCAGCTGATGTGTTCATGGGTGGAGCAAAAATATTGTGCACAACAAGTCCAGGGCCCGTATTCATAAAGATTCTAAGAATCCTCTCAGAAAACTCTTAATTTAGTTTAAAAACTTTTACGTAGGAGTCTTAGCTTAACAGCGATTCAGGATCGATCTGAGAGCAACTCTGAGTAAGGAAAAGACAAAAACTTTCATCTTAGTGAGGAGGCGGGGTTGACCCTGTTGCTATGTATGACACAATCTTTTGAAGACTGTGATTGGTTGGTTGTCCAAGAAGGAAAAAAAAGAGTGATTTAAACTATAGGGTCTATTCTAATTCTCACTTTGAATTTACATGCGTACTTTTTCCTATTTGACCGTTCTCTTGCACACACACACACACACACACAAACACACACACACACACACATATGTCTGGTCAGCTATCCTTGTGGGGACTCTCCATAGGTGTAATGGTTTTTATACTGTACAGACCGTATTTTCTATCGCCCTAGACCAACCCTACCCCTAAACCTAACCCTCACAGGAAACTTTCTGCATTTTTAGATTTTCAAGAAACTTCATTCTGTGTAATTTATTAGCTTGTTTACCCGTGGGGACCTCAATTTTAGTCCCCATGAGTCTGTGTGTATTCAGGTTTAAGTCCCCACCAGAATAGAAAAACAAGTACACACACACACACACACACACACACACACACACACACACACACACACACACACACACACACACACACACACACACATTATATGTGGGTTTATATAAATCCTTTTTTTATTTACCATGCTTTTAATTTCCTATAAGGTACAGTATTTGATTGGCTTAGAATGATAAAATTGTTCCACTCTTTCCAGCTACAGTGATTGCTGTCCTATTTAAGTGGCGGTTTGAATGTTGGATTTAATATATCAAACATTGAATCAAAACCAAGAAGGGCGAGAAAGCCAAACTGGACAGAGGAACAGTTTACTGTTAGCCCAGTTAGTGGATGAACACAAGGCCATTCTTAAAGGAAAATTCGGGCCGGGTGTCACAGCAAGGGACAAGAAGCAGACACGGGAGCGAATAACACAAACTATTAACGGTTCATTCCCCCTGCTTGTGCGCATCTATAAGCCTGCTATATTCATAAATGCAGTTTTTTGAGCCTGCAAGGTGGGAATGTCCAGTGGAAACGAAATGAACTGCAACACAATAAGATGTTCTGAAAGTGCTGTAATTGTTTGTGTGATCACTCTGCTTACAGAAGGTTGTGACAGACCCAAATCATCACTATTGCATTGTTGCATTTTCCCAGTTGCCAAATATCATAATGTAGTGATTACTTAAATTTCTGGCGCTAAGGCATTTCTGCGCTGTATCGGAGATGTTAGCATGTCTCTAATAAGTTCAGTCACAAACATGATCCCTGCACGATCTAATCTATAGTGTCTTATTAACTCCCTCTCATCCATTGTCTGCAACACATTTATTCTGCCTCTTCGTCTTTATGCCATTTTCTCTTCTGCTAAAGAAACTCTTAAGCCTCTTAAAAGTCCTCGTCTGTGCTCCTAACAAGTTTGACCTTAAGACATCTTTTAAGGGTTAAAATGCTTTCTGAATTACTTTTTTCTTTACTAGGATTTTTTCTTTAATTTCAATAGTAAACGCCCACATTTATAAGAATTTTCTTAGAATTTTGTCACTAGGAGCTACTTTTTGCATTAAGATTCTTTATGAATATGGGCCCAGGACTTTTACTGTTTGGCCCCTGGACTTCCCAGCTCTGCTTTCAAGTCACAAATGAGTCTGAAGTCAAATCCCCCAAGTCCCCAAAGAGTTAAAAGTTAATGAGATAATTAACTAACTAATTAAATAATGATTGTGCATTAGTGATTAACACCTGCTGTTATCGAGAATTACAGAGGATCAGATGTAAATGTTTTATTGGTTAAAATTATGCCACCGTCATGGAGATTAGTGTTTGCTATAGTTGAGCTCTCGATCCTTGACTTGTTGTGCTAGATCTCTCTCTGTAGGAATGCATGTGGTATTGTACAATGATGAGCTATTAGCTGTTATCATCTGCTGAAATAAGCCTGATGAGTTGGCCTGATTTACACACACCCACAAAAAAAAAAAAAACTACTACTGTACTATTAATACTACTGACACACATATCAAGAACCAGTATACGAATCTCAACAATGGTGACAATCAACAAAATGCTTTATGATGCAATGCGTGCTGGGTAACAACACCATAGTAAAAACTCCCATCAAGCACTGCAGTATGAAAAATTATCACCACTGTTGAGAATCATATGATAAATGTTGATGTCTGAATGCCTCGGGTGATACAGCTTTTTTTTTTTTTTTTGTTAAGTATTGACACATTAAGGTGACAAATGTAAAAACTTTTTTTTTGAGGTTCAGTATCTGGATGCAAGTTAATATAACAAAGAGAAACCACTTGACCACAGTTATGGTGGCATCTTGTGTGTGTTTAAAAAAAAAGAGAAAAAAAAATCATTATATTTCATCTAAGGCTGTGGCTGTAGTCAGCTGTAGTTCTTGTGTTTCACTTTTCTTCAGTGTTGGTTGATTGTTAACAGCAGGGCCCGTATCCCTAAAGAATTTTTGTGCAAAAAGTGGCTCTAAGCGGCCAAATTCTAAGAAAATTCTCAGAGTCATGACGTTTTCTTAGAATTGCCCCTAAAAGTGACACGAAAATCCCAGTTAATATAAAAGCTATTCCTCAAGATTCCTAGCGCTTAAAAGGGCTCCTAAGACGAGATCTGCTAAGAGCAGGGAAGAGGACTTTTAGTGGCTTAGGAGTTCCCCTAAGCAGCTGCACAAAATGGCCAACAGAAGAGGCAGGAGAGATGTCCTGCAAACACTGGATGACAGGGAATTATTGAGATGCTACAGATTGGATTGTACAGGAATCATGTTTGTGGTGGATCTCCTTAGAGATGCAATTACTTCACCAACTGGGCCAGCAACAAACCTTGCTCCTCAGTCCAGTTCGGCTTGCGATTCCTTTTTTTGTCCGTTTTCTGTGTTTGTAGGATATTTGTTAACAAGCCTTCATAAATAGACCAGCCAGCAATCACAGACATTGATAAAAGCCAAGCCGTGTTACCCTCGTTAAGACCACACTGGGTTGTAACGTTGTAATTTCTACTTCATAAAGGACAGCCCCTTGAGATAGGCCATCTTGTTTTCAATGGGGTCCATATGGGAGTGAAAGTACAACATATGCCAGCTAGGAAATCAATATGAGCAAATAAGACACAAATCATTATTTGAACAGGGTGTAATGAGCTTAAGTTTTCACATATTTTAGATTCTAATGTTAGGCTATAACCCCTAGAGCTTACTATTCATTTTCCAGATATTTTCTTGAACGTTAAATATTATTTACAATTACTGTCTGCATAAGATTAGAGTGTAAAATTATGTTTATTGATTTGAGGGTACATCCTTTGCTCATTATCACCAAAAGTTCATTTTCATCAAACTTGTAGGATTAACCAATCACGGCTTTTGAAATGATGACTCATACCTAGCAACGGGGTAAAATAGGATTTTCAATCCATTCCTTGCTCAGAGTTCACTCAAAATGTTCTGGAATCACTTCTAAGCTAAAACTCCTGGCAAGGAATTTTTAGGTTAAGTTAGGAGCTCTCTGAGAGGATTCTCAGAATCTTTAGGGATACAGGCCCAGATGTTTATCACTAATGTGCAATCATCATTTAATTTATCACTTAATTATTTCAACTTTCACTATTTGAGGACATTGGATTTAATTTGAGACTTGCTTGTGACTTGAAAGGAATGACTTTGTTTTCCTCTGGTGAAATCAGCTGCTGAGTTCATGGGTCGAGCATAAATATGGCAGGACTTTTACTCTTTGGCCCCTGGACTTTATACATCTGCCAACCACTGGGTCAGAACAACATAGAACAACTGCTGGGTTGGTCCCTTTTATACCCAGAGCTGGGTCATATTTAACCCAGCATTTTTTAGAGTGTACTTTTCCTTCATCTATGGAGTATGCAAAGCAATAAGGCCCAGTGATCTAATTAATTTGTTTGTTAAGTAGTCTACGACTAGACTCTATGTTATGTATATATTGTGACGTGTGTCCCGAGCGCTCGTCAGCGTCGCCCTGGCAACACAGTGGAATCACCGGCACTAGCTTGTCACGGGCTGAGCGGCCGCACCTGCAGCTCGTTAAGCGGCATCTTCTTAAGCAGGGGAGGAAAGCAGTATGGTGAGGAATGTCTCCTGACGCAGACACTAACGCTTTCCTCCTCTGTTATAGAGAGCAGCGTGTGACCGTCAGCCCCAACCAGGAGAGCACAGCACGGGATCCACCACTCAAGGCACAGAGAGCACGAGGGAGTTGGAGCACTACGGAGAGCACCTTCTTCACTCAGAGCACAAAGTCTTTCAATAAATCCACCCTTCGGGGATTTTCTCTGTCTATCGGTTGTCGTGTAGTTCCTCACCTCGCCACACTGGTGGAGAATGCGGGCAGAAGTGTGAGGTGGACACCGATAACTGACCCCCGAGGAGATCGTTAAAGTCACCGCCACCCATTTTTTTTATTTATTTGTTTTTTCTTTTCCCTCTGCTCTGTTTCCACTGGCGGCCGCTCCTCCCCCGGCATGGAAGAGCTGCTTAAACACATCACCGAGGTTAGCATCCGCCAGCAGCAGATAATGGAGCACATGGCCTCACGTCAAGGAGACGCCGAACGTGAGCTCGCCGCCCTCCGCGCCGCCGCCCACCGCACGCCGCTGCCTGACCCCCGTGTCCAAGCCGTACAGCTGATGCCGCGAATGACGGCGCACGACAATGTGGAGATGTATATTCAAATGTTTGAGGCCACCGCGATTCGGGAGGCGTGGCCAGAGGACGAGTGGGCCAGACTCCTCGCGCCGCTGCTGACCGGGGAAGCGCAGCGGTCGTATTTCACCATGACGGCTGAGAGAAGCCGGGACTATGGAGAGGTGAAAAAGGAAATCCTGAGCCGAGTAGGCCTCTCCCCAATCTGTGCGGCGCAGCAGTTCCATGACTGGGAATATCGAGCTCGACAGCCCGCTCGCGCCCATGCGGCAGAACTAACCCGGTTGGCCCAACATTGGCTGTTGACAGGGGGTCCCTCCGCACACAAGGTAGCTGAGCGTGTGGTGATCAACCGACTCCTCCGCGCCCTCCCCCGCGCGTTGAGGCAGGCGGCTGGCATGAGGAATCCCACCGATCTCGACGAGCTCGTGGAGGCCATTGAGCTGGTGGAGGCCGCCCAACACCGGGAGGTAGCGGAGCGAGCGCCGCCTTTTCCCCGAAGGGTGGTCCAGGAGCGACGCTCGCCGGAGGGCACCCAGTGACCCGTGAGCAGGCCTGCGGTTCCCGGCCCCCAGGACGAGCCGATGCCCACCGAGCCGCTGCGCTCCCCAGGACGGACGTGGCTAGCAGGCTGTTCAGTTCACGATCCGCCGCCGGAGGCACCGCGAGCCAAGGTGCATGTCAATGGCCGGCCGTTCATCGCCCTCCTCGACTCGGGCAGCGGGGTAAGCCTGATACAACCAACTGTCCTTCCACCCCGAACAGGTTCCAGAGCCCGGCTGGCGATAACATGCCTGCACGAGGATACCAGACATGTACAGGCACGGCGAGTGACCATCACCATGACACCTGGTTCCTGGCCCGTCGAAGTGGGAATCTTAAAGGACCTACCGGTACCCGTTTTCCTCGGCCGGAATTGGCCGGGGTTTGATCAGCTCCTCACCTCCAGCACACAGCCTGCTAGCCTGGCCGGGAACCGCCGACGCCGGAGATCAGCAAGGTGTCCTCGACGACGCCCCGCGCTGCTGACGTCAGACAGCCCTTGAGGAGGTGAGTCCCCCTCCCAAAACTCTAACCTGTTGTTTGATGTCTTCCGGCAGATAGCGGGAGGGGGAACGCTCGCCAAAGAGCAGCGTGGGAACGAACACCTCAAGCATTGCTGGTCTCAAGTGCGGGTGGCGGAAGGAGAGGATCTACAACCGGCTCCCCACCCCCCATTTCGTCATCCAAAACGGCCTGTTTTACTGTGTCGCGCATCGAAGGGGGGAGGAAAAGACGTTGCTGGTGGTACCGCGAAGCAAAATCCAGACGGTGTTGGAACTCGCCCATGCCCACCCGATGGCTGGCCACCTCGGCGCTCAAAACACCGTGCAACGGATCCGGGATCGCTTCCACTGGCCAGGACTGGAGGCGGATGTCAAGCGGTACTGCCAAGCTTGCCCGACGTGCCAACGGACATCGCCACGTACTCCTCCCCCCAGCCCGCTGATCCCGCTGCCTATCATAGAGGTGCCCTTCGAGCGCATCGGGATGGACCTGGTGGGGCCGCTGCCGAAGTCCGCCTGGGGGCATGAACACATCCTAGTTATCGTGGATTATGCCACCCGCTACCCAGAGGCCATTCCCCTCCGCAAGGCCACCGCAAAGAACATCGCACAGGAGCTCTTCCTACTGAGTAGTCGGGTTGACCTACCAGCGGAGATCTTGACCGACCAGGGCACCCCTTTCATGTCTCGGATCATAGCTGACCTCTGCAAGCTCCTCAAAGTCCGGCAGATCCGGACCAGCGTGTACCATCCACAAACTGATTGGCTCGTGGAACGTTTTAACAAGACCCTTAAGCAGATGCTGCGACGAGTCGTGACCGAGGACCAACGTGACTGGGACCAAATGATCCCGTATGTGCTGTTCGGGATCCGGGAGGTGCCCCAGGCTTCCACCGGCTTCACGCCCTTCGAGCTCCTCTTCGGCCGCCAACCCCGTGGGCTTCTAGATGTTGCCCGGGAAGCCTGGGAACTGCAGCACCTGGTCGGTCAGTTCTTGGATGTGTTCTCCCCCCTGCCAGGGCGGACGACCGTCATCCAGCACGAAGTCCGAACACCACCAGGAGTTATCGTCCGGCAGCGGCCCTATCGTGTCCCGGAGGCTCGGCGACACGCAATAGAGACAGAGGTACAGGAGATGTTGAAGTTGGGGGTAATTGAGCCCTTGCGGAGTCCCTGGTCCAGCCCCATCGTAATGTTCCCGAAGCCCGACGGCACCCTCCGGTTCTGCAACGACTTCCGCCGCCTAAATGAGGTCTCTGAATTCGATGGCTACCCCATGCCCTGGGTCGATGAGCTCCTGGATCGACTGGGAAGGGCCCGGTTCATATCGACTCTCGACCTCACCAAATGTTATTGGCAAGTCCCTCTGTCTAAGGATGCCAAGCCCAAGACAGCCTTCTCAACCCCCAGTGGCCACTGGCAGTACCGGGTCCTTCCCTTCGGCCTGCACGGGGCCCCCGCCACCTTCCAGAGGCTCATGGATGTCCTGCTGAGGCCCCATATGGCCTACGCCGTGGCCTACATCGACGACGTGGTCATCCATTCAAAGACCTGGGGGGAGCATTTAGAGCGGCTCCGGAGGGTGCTGCTGGAACTCCGCCGGGCGGGGCTCTCCGCCAACCCCCGGAAATGTCACCTGGCTCTCTCCGAAGCCAAGTACCTGGGCTTCTGCGTGGCCGCCCCCAGGAAAAGAAGGTGACAGCTATCCTCTCGGCACCGCGGCCCTCTACCAAGACCCAGGTACGAGCCTTTTTGGGGTTGACGGGATACTACCGTTGTTTTATCCCTAACTTCTCCTCCTTAGCCTCTTCCCTGACAGATCTGACCAGGAAGGGGCAACCCGAGAAGGTAGCCTGGAGTCCAGAAGCGGAAGAGGCATTCCAGCAGGTGAAGTCAGCCCTCACCACGGAGCCAGTCCTGTGAGCCCCCGATACCAACTGCCCCTTCCTGGTACAAACCGACGCCTCAGACACCGGGTTGGGAGCCGTTCTCTCCCAGGTCCAGGACGGCGAGGAACATCCGGTGATCTATATTAGCTGGAAGCTGACCCCGACTGAACAACGGTATGCCGCCGTGGAGAAGGATGCGTTGGCTGTCAAGTGGGCAGTCCTGGAGCTTCGCTATTACCTCCTCGGCCGCCGGTTCACCCTGCTGACAGATCATGCGCCACTGCAGTGGATGGCCCGCGCAAAGGACACCAATCCCAGGGTGACCCCGTGGTTCCTTGCGCTCCAGGACTTCCACTTCACCGTACAACACCGGGCAGGGACAGCCAACGCCAACGCGGACGGCCTCTCCAGGATAGGGGCAGCTTTCGCAGGTCTGTCAGGCTCCACTCCCCACCCTCCCCATATCTCCCCATTGTACCGCAGGCGCAGGTCGACGCTTAGGGGGGGGAGTGTGACGTGTGTCCCGAGCGCTCGTCAGCGTCGCCCTGGCAACACAGTGGAATCACCGGCACTAGCTCGTCACGGGCTGAGCGGCCGCACCTGCAGCTCGTTAAGCGGCGTCTACTTAAGCAGGGGAGGAAAGCAGTATGGTGAATTATATATAATTTTCTTTTTTGCAGTAGCCTGTTAAGCAATCTATTGTGAATGTGAAATCTGTGAGATTTTTTTTTATATTTTGTTTATTAATTTCGTTTGGTATTTATTTTGTTACAATTATATCTAGCGTATTTTCAAAGTTCTCTGTGTTTATTTATTTAATGGCGAATTTATTTCCTTATTAATCATTTGGTGCATGTATGCAGTAGCCGCTAGTTGCAGTTTATTAACGGTTAATGTTTTATAACACAAATTAAATAAATACTGAAAGTTTTTGCCATGTGTGGTGCTTTGGTTTAGCATCGGTTGCTTAATATTATTTAAATTCAATCATGTTTACAATCTGTTATTCTGTTAGTCTGAGTACCTGTTTGTGTAAATTTTTCACAAGCTCTGAGATAAAGTCTGCAGGAGTGCAGCACTCTATATCTGTAGTGCATCTTTAATAACACTAATAACATTTTAATATTTCCGTGCATGTCACAATGATTTGTGAATCATTTTCAGACTCTTCTTCTTGTGGGACGTCTGTTATCCGATCTGCATATAAAGGTCAAACAATCACTTTCAGCTGTGAATGTGAACACAAGTTTGAAACACACACCAAAGTCTTGTACAGAGTGAATGGAGATCCTGTGTTTGTGCTGAAGATCTCTCAATCATCACAATCATCTGAAGAGAAGTTGATCCTGTCTGACAATCAGAGAAATCACTTTACTGTGACCATCAGAGACTTTTCTGAAGAGGAGCGTGGAGTTTATTTATGTGGAGCGGAGAGAGATGGAGCAGATAAACCACCTTCAGAAACATCAGTTACTCACATAACCTTCATTAAAGAGATTGAGCTGAACGTTTCTAGTGAGTTTAGATTCATTTTAATGAAAGCAGTCATTATAAATTCTTTAAATAAGGAATGTAAATCTCTCCTGACTGTTAATACTGTAATAAATCAACAAATAAATCTTGTCTTGCAGGTCAGATAACTTCTGTCCAGGTTGAGGCCTACATCAGTAAATCAGTCTTCATCAAGTGTGAATTTCCAGAAGAGTTCAAAGAAAACCAGAAATTCATCAAAATAAATTAATCAAAGGAGATCTCTGTTGAACAGAATCAGTGGATTCATCTTAATAAAGTGCTCGTGTATGATGATACCAGTTCAGGAGTTTGAAGGTTTTTATCAGTGATTTAACTGAAGCTGATGAAGGAACGTACAGATGTGGAGTGAATACTGTTAATGATCATCTGTTCATGAAGATCAGACTGAAGATCAGTCAAGGTAAAGAGTTTCTGTGTGAGTCTGTTTCTGGACAATTTCTATCAGTTAAAATGAGAAAATAAGATTTGAATTTCTGATATTTTCATTGTTTTTGTGTGTAGGTGGTCATTTCCCTGAATCAAGTGAACCAGCTGCTGTTATTCACTGTAAAACCTGACAAGTTACCTTAACTCAAACCGTTTGAGTAAACAGATTGCCTTGATTTAAACCCTGTAAGTTTTAAAACTTTGCATTTAAGTAATTAAGTGATTAACTAAGTGCTGATTGAGAATTAGTGATGAACAGCTGCTGTTAACAAACAGAATCACTGAAGAAAAGACACATTTTTACTATGGAATAGAGAGAAGACTTAATGTCAGAGGAAGGGTGCAGGGCTGAGCTTGTTGCTATGGATGATGTCATCATGATTACTAACTAGACACACACTGATTGGCTGATAAAAAGAAAAAAATGTCAATTGCCACATTCAAATAAAGATTTTAAAATGCAGGCGAAGTGCCACTAATTTAACAAGTATATATTAAGCTAATTGTTAGCCTCTTACATGTGTGCATCTTAAAAACAATTAGTGAATATTCATATAAACAGCCTTTTAATTAAAAGAATAGGATAATCATGGCTAATAGTAATACATGCAAACATAAAAAAATAAAAGCACTGTAACCAAGAACAGCTGTTCCTTCCTGCCCAACTGATTAATGACAACAAGGATATAATCAAAGGAAATCTGGAGTTTGGATAACCTCCAAAACCTAAAGGCGATACTTTTTTTTAAGCTCATTATCGTCAAATGTTTCTAAAATGTTTACATTCTGAGGCAGATTGCCAGCATCAGCCATTTTAGGAATAGTTTGTGGCTTGGTCTAGTGACTTAGAAGTCCTCTTCACTATTCCTAATGCTTCACAGATTGAGTGCTTAATTTATGACTGACACGCCCATTATTTTTAAGATATTCTCCTAAATCGGCGAGTTATGAGCTAATTTTAGCCTTAACATGTTTTGTGAATACAGGCCCAGACGTACAGTAGATTCAAAAGTGTCTTCTATTAGTTTATATTAATAGACCAGTGGTTCCCAAACCTGTCCTGGAGTACCCCCAACACTGCACGTTTTCTTTGTCTCCCTAATTAAACACATCTGATTCAACTCAACAGCTCATTAACCCATGTGATAATGAGCTGATGAGTTGAATCAGATGTGTTTAATTAGGGAGACAAAGAAAACGTGCAGTGTTGGGGGTACTCCAGGACAGGTTTGGGAACCACTGTAATAGACTATCAGATGAGGCATTGTATATATATCCTTCTTCCTAATTTTGTGTGACTCTCGTGAGTTACTGAGTGAATCCTGAGCTGAACATTGGAAAGGGAATGCAGACGTTTGAGTGTTAAGGAGTAAAACTACTTCAGATCTTGTTCTTGTCCTGCAGAAGTGATTAATTGAAGTACAATGGCATCTGTCAAAGAGCTACTTGTGAACTCACTGAATGAACTAGGAAAAGATGATCTGAAGAAGTTTCAGTGGTTCTTGAACGATCATAAACCACAGGGTATTCCAAAATCTGAAATGGAGAATGCAGATGTTTTAGACACAGTGGACAAGATTGTGGAGCGTTTTGGACCAGAAGACGCTGTGAAGATCACAGTCGACCTCCTGAGGAAGATGAATCAGAACCTTCTGGGCTATTGAATGACAACAAATGTGTTTTAGAAACACATGGTTATAACAGCCAGAGAAAAGACTAAGACAGAAATCAAGGGTCAAGAGCCCAACTAAAGCAAACACTGATCTCTAACATGGTTACTTCAAATGAAACAATAAATCAACATCTGCTGTTCATCACTAATGCTCAATTATCACTCAATTAATCACTTCATTATTTAATTGCAATGTACATCTTCTTTCAGTGAACTCAACTGAATTAAGTTCAGAGTACTCATAACTGTTAGATTTTTCAACTTAAATGGTTTAAGGCAATCGGTTTCCTCAAATGGTTTCAGTTAACATAACTTAAGGATATCTGTTTACTCAAACCATTTGAGTTAAGTTTACTTGTCGGGTTTTACAGTGTTGGTGAAAGTGTGAAACTCAGCTGTAATTCCCCTGAGAAACAGCAGTCCATCAAACACATCTGTAAAGAGAACGAGCAGAAGATCTGTCAGAGCATCAGTTCATCAGAGAAGCAGCGCTTTGAGTTTTCTGACAGTACAGCAGGAGTTTTTACAGCGATCATCAGTAATGTGAGCCTGAGAGATGCTGGAGTTTACTGGTGTGGAGCAGAAACCAGACACCAGCATCTGACTTCTGTTTCTCTCACCAATAAACATCAACTGACTTTAACCAGTATGTACAGACACCACAAACCATGCAGTTCAGTCATAGATGCATGTATTTCACAGTGAATAAATACATCTCTGTTCTCTTTGACTATCAGTGCCTCCAGTGATCGGACGTGAAGGAGATTCAGTCCAGATCAAATGCCCTTATGATGAAAAACACTCAACAGGAATGTGTCTGCGCAGTGGAACGTGTTTGAGTAAAGAAGTAAAGAATCTGTGTAAAGGAAAGTGTTTCACTGAAGATGCTCAAATTATCATTCAGTCAGATAAAGGTAATGTTAAAAACCCAAAGATTTCAGTAAAGGACGACACTGAACTCAGTCTCTTCACTGTGACCATGACTGAGCTGAGAGCAGAGGATGCTGGGAAATACTGGTGTGCAGTGAAAGATGTGTTTAATCTTCACATTGAGCTCATGATCATCAGGAAGGACGGTGAGGATGAATCTCAATGTTTCTGTCCATTCTGTTCTCAGACTCATCATTTTAATGTTGTTTCTTCAGCGGTCGGTCATGAAGCGTCTGTCGGAGGATCAGTGTCCATCAGCTGTAAACACATCAGGAATCAAACACAGAGGTTTTTCTGCAGAGGAGATCAGCCCAATATCTGCTTCAGAGACGGAGTTCATGTTTCATCAGATAACAGCAGATTCTCTCTGACTGAAGAAACCTTTACTGTGAAGATCAGCGGATTCTGGGAAATACTGGTGAGCAGAGGAGAGCTCTGGGTCCTTCATAATCACTGAAGTTCAGCTAAACGTGATCAGAGGTAAAACACTCTTAAACTAAAAATTAATACTGAATTACTTGGTAACTTGCCAAAAACTGAACAGCAGAATATACTGCAATCTTCTCAAAAATAAAATGAAAACAGATTAATTGATTTTTGATTAATAATACACTGCACTACTGTTTCTAGAAATGCATTATTTCTTTAGATAAACAGAAAAGAAGGGACTTTCAGAAAGGTTTTTTTTTTTTTGTCCAGGCTATGAAAGCCACTGGGGTTCAAAGTGTATAATATGTGTCCCAGCTGCTTTCCATTTAATGATACTTGATCTAAAAGTAAATCTTTTTAGCTTTTTTGCTCATTCAAAAAGAAATTGGTTGGTTCTCTGAAGCTCATCCTGAAGTGCTCATCTGTAGATTTAAACCTGTTTAATATATTTTAATATTACATATTTCATGTAAACAGGATTAAAGTGCATCTTTTTAAGCTGAACTGATCCTTAAAATCGATCTGCTACCACCGTTCCTTTATTACAAGATCCTACGGATACAGGGACAATCATTTAAAATAATAATAATAAAATAATTATGTAAACATAATATAATAAAGTTATGTAGTCTTTACTAATATAGACACAGTCAGTTTTACTCACTGTAAGATTTATTTGACATACAATTATTACTTTATAATTTTATTGAAGTCTTACACATGAGTCGTGCATTAATTTGAGAGATGACAGATATTATGGGAGTGGCTTGATTGAGAACAGGAGATGCAGAAAATGAGATGCTTTTTTACAGTATGTAATAGAAGTCTTTGGGAAATAAATAGTATGTTTATTGTAGATCTGTGTAGCAGCAGCAATACAGTTAATAAATTAATAAATCAATAAATCCACTGACTCTAAACAGTGTCCTGTGCTCGTCAGTGCAGCCAAAGACAGAACTGTTAGCATGCTGTGCTCAAACCTTCACCATGACATTACGCCCCATTCACAACGCCACGTTGGCGTCTACAGCTCTCGTTTACTTTGAAAGGAGCGACTAATAATTGGGAATGATCAGCACTGCTGATCGCGGGTTTGAATACTGATATGCTGAAGCCGAACGTTTTTATTTATTGATTATCATTTTTGGAGATCGTCAGCCTGTAGTTGCATTCTTTTTTTTTAACAGAAGAGATGAAGAAATTAAGACAGTTTGTTTTAATTTACTTGGCACCATCTGACTTACCTGTTTCCTGGGATGTTTCCCTTTTGGTGTGAGAAGAGGTCATTTAAAAACAAAAAACAAACAGTTGTAAACAACCCAGGAAACCTGGTGAGATCCAATAACTCAATTTCTCAATATGAGTTAAAAGTGATATTATGACACGAGCATGAATGTTTGTCAGTGAATGTCAAGGACTTGCCTTATTTCTCAGTGACAATCCCTTTTGTGTGATTTTAGGTTTCTTCTGTCTGCCTCCAGGAGCATGAAGAGTCTCTCAGTGATGCTACGGTCTCCTCTTTGACTTTCTCACCATTGCCAACTCATAAATATCTGGTGTCAGAAATCAGAATTAGATTTTTGCTTTTATATCTAAAGATTTTGTTATAAAACTTGTCATGTCATAGAAAAACTGCAAAACAACAACAAAACAAAACAAAAAAAATTAAGTACTGAGCAGCTGTTAACACCAACAGATCACTGAAGTCTTGATTGTTCATTGTTCAAGTGTTTTAGTTTGTTTGTACCCTGAATTTGTTTCTTTGATTTGTAAAATGTGTGCAAGAATATATTTCGAATGGTGGACATTTTCTTTTAATAAATGAATTTGATGTCATACATGTCCGTTTACTTTATTCATTTTATCAGGAAGTCCCACAGACAAAATAAATAAATAGATAATTCTACGAGACAGAGAGAGAGAGAGAGAGAGAGAGAGAGTGGGGTCATGCAAACTAACAACAGAGGAATAGATGTCCCAGGTAGACATTTTTCATGTTCTGGGAATGTTTTCAGTGGCAAGTTTTATTTTAGTTCCCAGAATGTTCTTTTAAAAGGTAGGATAACATTCCTCAAAAACATTCTAAAAATGTCAATTGATAACATTGTTAGAACATTATTTAAAAGTTTTACATCATTTTGTGTGCTTTATCCCAAATTAACAAATTATGTTGAAAGTATAACAATCCCTCATGTTTTGTCATCATATTAATGGCCATTCAAAGGCTGTTAAATTTCACACAGAACGACAGAAAAGAAGCAGAAATCAGAAATTCCAACGGAAATGGAGCGTAAAACCAAAAAACTACCTTTTACTATATAACCGTTAATTGAATAACCGTTAATTGTGAGACTGGATAAAAAATTTTTTTTACTGTAATAAAATGTTGAAATTCTAAATATTTTCTGTGAAAACAAATAAATATGCATACATTTTACAATTAAATATTGTTATGTGGAAAATGTCTGAAAACCTTAGATTTTACGGTATTATTTGAGTAAAACTACATCTTTTGGGGTTGTGCACATTGGAATTCACAGTATAAATCTGTAGATTTTTAAGCAAACAAAAACATCCATTTTTACAGAAGCAAGATGTTAAAAAATAGGGTCCACCGTAATAATACAACCAGTAAATACCATTTTAAAAAAACAAATATCAGCACACTGTAAAAAATTTCTTGTTGTTTTTACAAAAACTTTTTGGCAGCTGTGGTTGCCAGAATAATTTTGTAAAAATACAGAAAACTGTAAACACATTTACGTCAAAAACTGTTAATTTTACAATATAAAGCTGTAATTTACAAACAAGAAAATGTGAATATAAACCAGTAAATTCAACAACACACAAAATTAAATCTGTTTTGTACCTTGAAAATACTGACAACCACCATAATAATAAAGATGGTACTGTATAAGAGAAAGCCACATGAAGTATCAAAGCTCATCACAAGTAGCTTCACCACAAGCAGAAGTATATATTAACATATAGAAGGTGCACATTTATGGAAACACAAAACACCATCATGGTAACACACGTGATACTTAAATAATGCAAAAAACTTTCATTAAGCAACAGAAGATGTAACATAAAGCTCAAATGTACATAACTGATAACAAGAACTATTTAAAAACATGATTATTTAAACAAAATACTTTCAAACGTGGAGTGTCACGCAGGGAATTCTGGGAATATCAGTTTACAGTTTTAGACTGTAAATTATACATTGATTTGTTCTTTTTTTACTTCTAAAAGCTGTATAATTAACATAATTTTACTGTAAATTTACATTAAATGCTTTGTTAGATATTTTACAGTTTTTCCCTGTATATAGTACGGGAACTTACTGTTAACCTATTATCAGTTTTTTTCCGTAGCGTTTTTACAAAATTTTACAGTTAAAATTACACTTATTTTTTACAGTGCAGTAAAAGACAATAAAATTGATAGTATTTTTTCTTTTTAAATTCAGATACTGATATACAGATTAAAAGTTAGGCCTGCAGTAGTTTCTCCATTTAACCTCCCAGTAACAACATCTGGTCAGACTGTCTTTACTATGAACTCCAGATGATCTGGATACGGCTGCTTCTCTTACACATGCATCCTCTTGCAGTTACTCTCAAAGAGAAAAGGGTTTGTTTGAGATAACAGGCATCTGAACACAAATGTAGAGAGCAGTTACACAAAAGTGTTGTTGTTAAACTCTGAAAAAGTGTATAAGTGTGTGTATTTAAACATACCCTGAGTAATCTCCAAATCTTGGCCATTTTTTTACATCCAGTCTTCTGCCAGAGTTTCTCCCGCCAAATAGTGTTTTGCGCACAAATCAAATGCTCCGCCTCCACTCAGACGATTTTGCGGCTCGATTGGACATCACTGTCACTATGGTTACAGATGATTTTCAATTGGCATCAATTCTCTGTAGAAAGATAGAAAGATATTATAGTTAAAGTGTAGTAAGCAAAGTTTTTTTTTTTTTTTTTTGGCATATTGATTATTTGTATAACCACAGTTAGTGTAATAAATGATTAGTGTAGTAAAACCATGAATAGTTTTCGTAAGGGTTTTAAATATAATTAAGCTTATAATTGTGCATTTGATTTGATCAATCAACAAGGAAGTTAGGAGTATTTTCTGAATATTTATTATGTGGGTTTTGTTTATTTTTAATAGAGTTTAAAAACAGTTATGTCAAATTAGTTCAGACTTAGCTCAAAAAAGTCAGAGAGGTTTCATTTTTTGTTTCTTCGCAGTTCACCTTGATACTTTATCTTTATAGCCATATACCTGTTTTCCCATGTTGATACTACTTGTTCAGGTAACTGAAACCTTCAAGATCTGCTCAAGTGTATTTTTATAGCGCCCTCATGTGGCATTTTGCTAAGCTCCTTTATCAATTTCAAAGTATATAAAAATAATGATTTATCAAGGTAACTATACTGCTATAACATGTTATGGTTTATTCATGTTTTAGTAGTCATACAGTGTATATACAGCAGCAATATTATCTGTACAATGTTCTGTGTAAACAGTTTCAGAAAGCTGTATTCAAAAGGAAATTACAATCCTGTTAAATGTTACCATCAAAGAATCAAGTAAACAGTATCCATACGTTATTGTCTATTATCTGTGTTTGAGAAGTTTGAGAAAGAAAATAATTGTAGGCGTATCATTAGTAAAAATCACTAGTGAAACTGAAATCTCTCAGGAAGACTTTAGTCACGTGATCATGGTTTGAATGAAAGTATTTGACTGGTGTCAGGAGGAGCTGCACTTTGACTGTGTGCATCTCAGAGAGAAGACGCAGGAGAAACACAAGAGACGACAGTAACAATGACTTCAACACATACAGGTCTGTGGAGAAAATCTGATTCAAATATCACAAAATGTTATTTTCATTTTACATTTAAAATACATTTTAATTTAGTAAATTGTATTAACTCATGTAAATATAATAATACAACTGATATTTAAGTAATAGTGTGCAAGTTTGAGTCTTTGACTTTAAAACAATAATATGACAATATATTTTTTTGTGAATATCAACTAATATTTGTTTCATAATCGTCTCACTTCAGCAATAATCTTTGAATATTAAAATGTTTAGTTGTTTTTGCACTCAAGTATCATCAACAGTAATTAGTATATATAAAATGCTTTTTATATTTTAAGTGTGTTTATGTCAGTAATAATGCTTTATACATGGAAACAGTACATACTGTATATGCAAACGGATAGAGAGTCATGCAAAATAAAGAAAATGAGTGAGAGACATGTAAGAGAAGAAATAGCTCAAAGAGCTATTCATGTGACCATTATATTGAGTATGAAAAGAAGACCCCCCCCCCCCCAAAAAAAAAGGTAAATGAATGAATGAATGAATTTGTCAAACAATCTAGAGAGTTGCACCAAACATGTCCAACAACTTTTTCATGCCAATAATTTTGTTAACAGTAGTATTTCTGCTTTAAATAAAAATGAAAGATTAAAAGATGATCACTGGAATGTTTTTAATCTAAATGTAACTGTATGAATGCATAATTGTGTTACATATTAATACTTTTTTACAATTTTTTGTAGGGTCTGATCTGAGGATCGTTCTTCTGGGTAAAACAGGATCAGGAAAAAGTGCAACAGGAAACACTATACTAGGAAGAAAAGCCTTTGAAGTTGATGATTTTATCAAATCTACCAATACATTGTGTGAGAAACAGGTAGGAGTGGTTGGTGGAAAGACCATCTCTATAATAGACACTCCCGGACTGTTTAACACAGCTATGGATAAACAACAAGTGAAAGCTGAAATAGAAAAGTCTACAGAGATGTCCTCTCCTGGTCCTCATGTGTTTCTGCTGGTGCTAAAGCTGGGAGTGAGATTCACAAAAGAGGAGAGAGACACGGTGCAATGGATTCAGGAGAACTTTGGAGAAGAAGCTTTGCACCGTACCATCATTCTGTTCACTCACGCTGATCTGCTGAAGGGAAAACCTCTGGACGAGTACATTGAGAAAAGCAAATATTTACTGAAAATTGTTGAGAGCTGTGGAGGCAGATATCACTCATTCAACAATGAGGACAGAAACAATCAAGATCAGGTCACAGAACTTCTGAAGAAGATCAACTCAGTGATGAAGAAAAATAAAATGATGCATTACAGTTTTGAGATGTTTAAAACCACTCAGATGAAGAAGGAAGGAAAATGGGCAAAGACATGTGCAGTTGCAGTTGCAGGGCTTGGATTTCTAGGAGCAGTTACAATAGTAGGCATGATATCTGCTAACAGAGCAGCTGCAGGAAGTGCAAAAGAAACTTCAGAAAAAGCAGCATTAAAAGCTATAGATAAAGTTTTAGCTGCTATAGAAAAAGCAGTGAAAACTACAGGAGAAACGGTTACAAAAAAAGCAGTAGCAGCTGTAGAAAAAGCAGCAGAAGAAGCTGCAGAAAATGCAATAATGACTTCAAAAGAAGTAGGATTAGAATCTGTAGAAAGGGCTTTATTTGCTATAGAAAAAACAGTAGAAGCAACAGGAGAAGCAGTTACAAAAAAAGCAGTAGCAGCTGTAGAACAAGCAGTAAAAACTGCAGGAGAAACAGTTTCCAAAAAAGCAGTAGCAGCCGTAGAAAAAGCAGTAGAAACTGCAGGAGAAGCAGTTATGAAAAAAGCAGCAGCAACTGTAGAATATGCAGTAGAAACTGCAGCAGAAACAGGTACAAAAGAAGTTGCAGCAACTGTGGAAAAAACAGTTAAAACTGCAGGAGAAACAGTTACAAAAAAAGCAATAGCAATGGTAGAAAAAACAGTACAAATTGCCGGAGAAGAAGTTACAAAGAAAGCAAAAGAAACAGTAGAAAAAGCAGTAGAAACAGCAGGAGAAGCAGTTACAAACACAGCAGTAGCAGCTGTAGAAAGTGCAGCAGGGACAGCAAAAGGAGTAGTTACAGGTCTGTCAGCAGTAGCAGCAGCAGCAGCGGCCCGGTCTGCAGCAGCCGCAGGGAAAGTGGCCTCATCTGGAAGAGTAGCGATAGTAGCTGCTGTAGCTGCAGCATTTGGAGGAGCAGCTGTTACACTAATATCAGCCCTGAAACGGTAAAACTATACAACGCTTCAGTTTTAGATTAAGAACCTTCAGGGCTGTACTGTAAATGGACTGTAATTGGACTGTACTGTAATTTTTTCCTACATTTTGGAGCTTTAACTGCACCTTTACTAAATGAAAATAATAGTTTTGTTTGAAGTCACTATTTTGATGACTAGCATTTGCTTTTAGTTTGGCTCTTGATGCTTTACTTTTTCTCTGGCTGCTAATAGTGCACTTAGAAAACACATATGTTGTGGAAAAGAAATGCTGTTTGTGGATTAGTTTAATCATTCTCTGCTATGATCTTCAGATATTTAATGTCTTTTATTTGCAGTTGATATGTTTCAATGGCTGACATCAGATCACTTATTTTTGCAGTAAGTTGTTAACTGGAACATGACTGAAACATTTGAAATAAAACAATTATTTACAATTGTAATATATGAACTATGAAAATAAAATAATTATTTATTTGGTTGAACTAAGAAATGGTAAATGGACTGCATTTATATAGCGCTTTCAACAGACCACATGGCCATCCAAAGCGCTTTACAAGTTGCCTCACATTCACCCATTCACACACTGACTGTGGTGTCAGCCATTCAAGGCGCCATCCAGCTCGTCGGGAGCAGCTGGGGTTAGGTTTCTTGCTCAAGGACACCTCAACACTTGGTCAGGTGGAGCAGGGGATTGAACCACCAACCTTCTGGTTTGTAGACAACCTACATGAACCACTGAGCCACTGCCGCCCCAAAAGAAAATAAGTCAAGGTTAAACGCACATGAACTTTGGGACTGAAAAGTTTGCCACACATTCATGAAGTTATTTCAAATAAACTTCAAATAACATTATTAACAATTTGTCAAGTTTGTCAAAAAATAAATAAATAAATATATAAATATATAAATATATATATATATATATATATATATATATATATATATATATATATATATATATATTTCTTTTTTTTTTTTTACAGTGATTCACAATGGCTTACTAAACAGAGTGGCATATCCCAAAAGCAACTATGGTCACAAGTTGCGTAATTTCAATTGTAGTTGAACTATGCTTGGAAATGCATCCTGATCAGTTACTGTGGTGGTAGATGTCACTGAATACTTACAGTAAGGATGGTTTCATTGTTAATTTCTGTTTGTGTAAACAAAATAAAACATTTTTTTTCAGCTGCCTTATTCCTTATTCCAACAATCAGGTGAGGGGTGTTGTAGTGTATTTACACACTGACAAAAATCACACTAAATTCAAACAAATTAGAGGGAACATGTCTGCAATTATCAGAAATATATTTAAAAAACAATGAGTGTTAGAGAAGATTAGGATGTCAGTACATAAGTTAAGCAATAGCTTGGCACAACTTCTAGCTCTGTAAGCATCTTAACTTCATTGAAGTATTTTTTATGTAAAAGTTTGTGAATTTATTATCTGCAGGATCAACAAGCACTGAGTATTCAATTTCAAACATAATTTAGTTCAGACGATAAACTGTTTGATAATTACATTCACCTAGCCATGTTACTAGCTAATAAATTCCATGAGATTTGAGTTAAAGTGACGATTTAGTTTTTAGTTATTTATTACACATTAAGCGTTGAACCGTGTTTGCAGTGTACTCTACTACTCAACATTTTATTATTATTATAATTATAATTATTATTTAAAAAAAAAAATGATAATTAAAAAATTTAATTTATTCATATTATAGGAAGATGAAAGTCTATTTAGAAAAATTATGGAAAAACTCTATGCTGGTTATACCTTGCAGATTTCTAACAACAAATTCAACTAGAAAAATAAGTTTGTTGAGACAAACTTTAACTTGGCTTGAGAAAGCCTGACCAGAAAGTTTGAAGAAGTTTAAATAAGTTAAAACTTTAGAGTAGTTAGATTTGATAAATTAATTGTAAGAAAGAAAGATGATAGATAGACTAGTTTGAAAGAATGTTAGATAAATAGATAGATTTATATATTAAGAACATGTCACTAGCATGATTAGCGAGTGACTAGCATGTCGTTAACATGATAAACAAGTTACTAGCATGTCGCTAGCGTGTTCTTAGCATGATTAGCAAGTGACTAGCATGTCGCTAGCATGATTAACAAGTTACTAGCATGTTGCTAGCATGTTTTTTGCATGATTAGCATTTTACTAGCATGTTTTTAGCATGATTATCAAGTGACTAGCATGTCACTAGCATGTTTCTAGCATGATTAGCATGTTACTTGCATGTTTCTAGCATGATTAGCATTTTGTTAGCATGTTGCTAGTATGTTTCTAGCATAATTAACATGTTGTTATCATGTCGCTACCATTTTTCTAGCACTAGTAGCATGTTGCTATCATTTTGCTAGCATGTTTCTAGAATGATTAGCAAGTTACTAGCATGTTTGCTAACATGACTAGGATGTCACTACCATGTTTCTAGCATGATTAGCATGTTGCTAGCATGTTTCTAGCATGATTAGCATGCTAACATGTCGCTAGCATGTTTCTAGCACGATTAGCATTGTCGCTAGCATGTGCTAGCATGATTAGAATGCTAACATTTCGCTAGCATGTTTCTAGCATAATTAGCATGCTACTAGCATTTGTTGGTAGCATGTTTCTAGAATGGTAGTTTAATTGAGTCTAGGGCTTCAGGGAGTTTAGACTTGACATTTTGGCTTGTGCACTAATGGGCCACCGTAGTCTTGGCTCAATTTGAGCACTCTGCAATGTAAATGGGGTATGGCATAGACATCATTTAGGTAGACACCCCATCGAACGCTACTGCCTATTGGCACGAACGAGCCATGGAGCCGCCATCTTGGACCGGTCGACAGCTCCACTCAGTGTAACTTGTTTGTCAGGTGCAATGAGCTGTCATCGCATTAAATTAATCATATCTCACCGAATACCTAACTGATTTTGATGCGGGTTTTTTTTTTTGCTGCAAAGGTCATTCATGCAGCTATGATACAGGACATATGGTTCAGCGTATTTTAATATTCATAATAGGCTTTACAGTTACATATTATATTCTGATATAAGATATAAGTGACCAGACGCCCCAAATCTAAATATGTGAGGTAGAATATTTATAAATCACACACTATAAATATGATAAAGAAGCAGAAACAGATAGTTGCAGTAAAATAAGATATTTTTATATTTTTATTTATTTTATTTAAGTTGAAGAAACAATTTATTATAATTTGTGACACATACTCTCTCTCTGGTTCTCTTTTTTCTCTCTCTCTCCTCTCTCTCTCTCTCTCTCTCTCATACACACACACACACACACACACACACACACACACACACACTCTCCTGTGACTGTTGACACCTGAGGAGCTTGTATTGCTGAAGCTTGGCGGATCACCCTCTCTGCAGCTCTCAACACCTTATAATAAGAATACAAATAATACATATTTATATAGCGCTTTACACAGTACTCAAATACACTTTAAAGAACAGAGAAAATATGAAAAAAGCAACCTTAATACATTACTTCCTGATATCACGTGCGCAAACACAAATAACAGTTATGTTCTGTCGAACAATGTATGTATTAACTTCAGATTGGATTGTGTTGGTAATAGGCACTTAACCTTACCTAACGCTAAAAGTAAGTTTCGTGCATCTAACAAGTGCTTTTTCGAACTTCTTTCTGATCTGAATAGTAATAGTAAGTTATGTGGGAAACACTTGAGTTGAGCGAGGGAGATAACGTACATAGTCTAACTAACATCAGCTAGCTACGATTTCAGTACAGTACTATCAAAGATCCTTGCTCCATCTCAATTATCTGGATTTAAGGACAAACATACTTGCGATGGTCCGCCGATTAGAACAGGAAAATTCTGCACAGTGCTCTGGTATCTTAACTGCTGCTACGCAGCGAAACTAGGGGTACGACCGGATCAAGATGGAGGCCGCAAATCTCATCGCCCAGCGGCCAATAGGGCATCTACCTATATGATGTCTATGGGGTATGGGGTTTTTATGATTTTTAATATTAAGTTTTAAGAAAACTGAGTCAAATCAGTCTGAAAAGATATAGCACACCAAGTCAAAACAGTCTGAAAGTCTGACCAGAGTTTGGAGTTTGTAGAGTTAAAGCTCCTCGAGAGGAGTTAGAGTTGAAAATTTTGGGTCAGAAGAAGAAGAACAAGAAGAAGTTTAAATAGGATTTCAGTAAGTTGGCTTTCTCAAGCCAACTTAATAAAGTGAATGATTATCCTTAGTAATAAATATATATATATATATATATATATATATATATATATATATATATATATATATATATATATATATATATATATCTTTCAAACAACACTCCCAGATCTATATAGCTCACTGCAAAGCCACATATCCCAATGTACTGATGATATTAACAATTGGATGTGTTGTAATTTCAGTTGAAAAGAAAAAAAAAGACAAAATGGAAGTCATGACAATAATGTTACTTAAAAAAAAAAAACATACAATGATTACAAACTTCAGATGATTCTGTTGTTATGTCCACAGATGTCGTTTTGCATTCAGTTTTGTATATGTTTGAATACCTCATAGCAGTCGTTTTGTGATTTGTGTCCTCTGAATGACTCTCACGAATGCTTTTTCCAGTCTGCGTTGTGTTCATTTGGTTTTCTTTCCACTACATTTGTTCTTTTGTTAATAATAATCAGGCGTAATAAGCCTTACAAGACAATGTATTTTTTTTAACCTCTTACAAAAGCAATGTTGGTTCGCACGGGTGGGAAGTATATTTTATTTACATTTTACAGCAAAGCTATTCATAAACACAACTGTCAGTGCATTGATTTCATATTTACTGACCATCGCTGTATGTGGAACAATTTCAGGATGTGGTCGAAGGGTTTATGAATATGGAGTCAATGTTAGTTTTAGTTCTTTGAGAATTACTGTAGATGAGAAAAATAATTGCTGCTGAGCTGTTCTTTTAAAACCAGTTTTAGATTCAGGTCTTTCTTTTCAACGTACAGATCTTCTTAAGCTCCTTTGTGTGACACTCAAATGTACATAGGAAATACATCATTATCAGAGGTGGGTAGAATACCCAAAACACTGTGCTAGTCTGAATAGTTACTTGAGTAAGAGGATAAAAAACTACTCAAGTTGTTAGTTACTAATTACTTTGGATCATATACTGCATATATATAGTCTTTTTTATTTAGATATATAGATACATTTTATGTAATGTATGTGTGTTCTTAAAAAACAAAAAAAAACAAAAAAAAAACTCAACCTTTACTCTTTATTATATGTTATATATTATTATATATTATTATTATTATTATATCTATATCTATATTATATTATATAACCTCTGACACAGAGAAGAGTGAAAACTCACTTGAATGCTAATTACTGAACATCTGACATAACAAACCAAATGAACTGCTTCAGATGACTCAGCGTGAGCGGTAGGGAACTGAATGAATCATTCAAACTGATTCACGAAAAATTCACTGGTTTGCCAACAGGTTTGATCAAGCATTTAATCTTAATATTAATCTTAATCGTAATCTTCTCACTACTGTGTGTGCACTTGGATGGGTTAAATGCAGAGCACCAATTCTGAGTATGGGTTACCATACTTGGCAAATTTCATGACTTTAACTTTCACTTTCACTTTCACTTTAATCAGAATTGACTCAAAAGAATGAATCATTCGCGAATGGGCATTGATAACTTTTATTGCATTAAGATAAAGTAACGAGAGGAACGTGGCCTACAGTAACAAAGGAAAAGTACAGATTTTTTCACTAAAAATTTACTTAAGTAAGAGTAAAAGTACCCATCTTTAAATATACTCCAAAAGTATTAGATACCCAAAAGATTTACTCAAGTAAATTTAAAGAAGTAAATGTAACTCGTTACTACCCACCTCTGATTATTACTGAATTTAATGTTATGTGTTTATAATAGTTACTTCTCATATGAATGGCTTAAGTATTTCAATTTGAAAACATTCATGAACTTTCCCACATTCCCAAATTTAGCACATAAGGTACATGACCAAATGCATGAACTATTTTCTATCATAAATAAAAAGTTGTTCAAAGGGGGAAATTAATTTGAAGAATTATTATAGGGCGATTAAATGTTAACAAAATTTTATGTTAAGTTATAATAGAGTCTGGAAGAGTAGCTACAGCATTTGGAGGAGCAGCTGGTACATTAATATCAGCATTGAAACTGATATAAAAACTACTAACAACTCTAAGTTTTAGATTGGTCTTATTTGAATAGGATTTTCACACTGAACACAGAGTTATTTATTTATGGCTTATAATATGGAATCAAAATTCAAGTGCATAAATAATTCTTCAATTGATTTAGCTGTGTGAGAAATGTGTTTACAATGTTCATGCACTCAACCTGAATTCAAATACATTTCCCAACACAACTAAAGTTGAAACCATGAACATTTTAAAACATTCAAGTCTTTTATTCTTCATTTGTAAAGATTGCATATAGTTTGAGCTTTTGAACCCACAGACCCATATTGTTCTGTGTTTTTTATCAGTTCTGTTTGCTCATTGGTTTGTTCATGTCAGGTGACCCTCATTGTCTATTATAAGTAGTCATGTTTTTGCCATTGTCCCTTGTCCTGAATTAATGTTGTAACCTGCTGTCGGTGAGTCTAGTCTGTTCATGCCACGTCAAGTTTGTTCACGTCAAGTCTATCAAGTCTTTAGTTTTGATTATGTTTGGATGTCTGGATTACTTGTAAATAAACTGCACTTGTGTTCTCACTACACTCGCCTTCAGTGGACTCTTTTTATATGTTTAGGGAACAAAATGTAATTTTACCAGCTCTTTACCATGCAAAATTACATTCAGAGCCAATATATTATTTGTAAATTTCTCTGATATATGTAAATAATTTGTTAATTAATACATACATAGCAGTTTTTAAATTGTATTAAACCCACAAATATTTAGGAACAAACAATAAAACATGGTTTATATTGAATACAGATAATACAAGGAGTAGAAGAGTTTTTTTTATTGTTTTCTACCCTTTATTTCATGTGAAGTCTGCATCTCCCTTTTTTCAGTGCACACATCCAGCAATCAGTGTTAAACTGATGAATATAGCACATCAACGATAATGTTAGCGTTAGAGGCAAAGTTATTATATGAAGTTTTATATGATTATTATATAAATATCAAAAATCATGTGTTTTTTTTAATTATGTAACCATTTATTGTGCTTTATGGTGTTAGTTAGCTGTACTTATTAGCAATTTTTTTTTACTTAATCAAAATAACCCAAGTGCAGTTTGGGTAAAGTAATTGGAATTCACACAAAAAAAAAAAAAAAAAAAAAAAACATGATTTCTGAGAATTGTTAAAAACTGAGTTATATGTTTCTGTAAATTAACTCTTCATATATAAAATTCATGCCATCCATCCATTTAATTTATTAATATTACAGGAAGATGAAAGTCTATTTAGAAAAATAATGGCAAAACACTGAACTCTGTGCTGGTTATACCTTGCAGATTTCTGACAACAAATTCAACAAAATGAATGATTGCAGAGTCCTACGTGGCACAGTCCATGCACCTGTTCAATTTGTATATGCACATACAATGCATACAAACTTCAGATGATTCTGTTGTTATGTGCACAGATGTCGTTTTGCATTTGTTTGAAAACCTCATAGCAGTCGTTTTGTGATTTGTGTCCTCTGAATGACTCCCACAAATGCTTTTTCAAGTCTGCGTTGTGTTCATTTGGTTTTCTTTCCACTACATTTGTTCTTTTGTTAATAATAATCAGGCGTAATAAGCCTTTCCGCACAATGTATTTTTTTTAACCTCTTACGAAAGCAATGTTTGTTCTCACGGGTGGGAAGTATATTTTATTTGCATTTTACAGCAAAGCTATTCATAAACACAACTGTCAGTGCATTGATTTCATATTTACTGCCCATCACTGTATTTGGATTGTATGTGGAACAATTTCAGGATGTGGTTGAAGAGTTTATGAATATGGAGTCAATGTTAGTTTTAGTTCTTTGAGAATTACTGTAGATGAGAAAAAATAAATGCTGCTGAGCTGTTCTTTAAAACCAGTTTTAGATTCAGGTCTTTCTTTTCAACGTACAGATCTTCTTAAGCTCCTTTGTGTGATGCTCAAATGTACATAGGAAATACATTATTATTGGATTGTTGGTTGTGTGTTTTTAATAGTCACTACTCGTATCAATGGCTTAAGTATTTCAATATACACTTTCCCACATTCCCAAATTTAGCACATAAGGTACATGAACAAATGCATGAACTCTTTTCTATCATAAATAAAAATGTAGTTCAAAGGGGGAAATTAATTTGAAGAATTATTATTGGGGGTTCAAAAATTAATATAATTTTATGTTAAGTTATAATAACATGCTAGCTTCTTTAAATGTTGAGCAGCGTTATTATCAGAGTGTTAACTGTCTACTTCCTTGACTTTTCAAACCTCTGTATGTATATCAGCTGAATGAAACCATGTTAATGTGTCCAATCACAAACCTTGTTTGCCCAGTCATCTGAACAGCCGTACTCTAGATGCCCAAAGCGAGATTATAGTTTCATTTTGCTTCAGTAACACAACACACTGCTGAGTGATTTTCATCAATTTTCGAGTCCACAGAATCATATTTACCACAACAAAGGTAAGACATAACTGGCACATTGATATTAAAACTATTAATAATTATCACCTATATCAATTATAAATACATGTCTGCCAATCCTTTGCCATTATATCAAACCTTATTCAGCAAAAGTTATTTTAATTTCATGCAGGAATTTTGCTGCTGGAGACTGAAATAAAAGACAGACTGAGAAATGGCAGATAAACGTCAAGGTGAGGTAATACCTTATACAATACTGTTTATACTGCTTGCATACTTAAAATATATCATGATGAAAACAGCAATTAACAGCAAATTAAAAAAAAAATTGTAGTGGCTTAATCTGTGCTTTTAAAATAATTTAACATAGCTTGAGCTTTATATAACAGCCCCTAGATAAGGTCTCTTCACTTCCTTTGAGGGCTGGATTATCAATTTGAAGATTTGAGGTGGGTCAGGGATAAGGGGGTTGTCCTGATTCATTGGAAAATACATATTCGGCAGTACACAGGATTAACAACAGTAGCATCCATAAAAATCATCAAATTTTTATAGGGTTAAATTAAATTCTTCTGACATCAGCCACTAGTAAATGTGACCATGTATGTCTCCTTAATACAGCAGTTAAATGAAAAAAAGAAGAAAGAAACTGCCATGGTTTTTATAACAAAATGTAACTTTATTCCTGTACTTCCCAAATAAATTTAATACAATCTACATGACAATATTATTCAATATGAATATACCTTATTTGTGTTAAAAAAGAACATTAGTGTTACTACAGTACATCCATGGAAAATATTCATGGCACTATATTTATTTTCTTCTTCTTCTCTCATCAATCCTGTTGGCAGTGTATAGGCTGTTTCTGATTCTGAACTAGTTTAGTTATAGAGTGTTATGTGGCTTTCAACAGATATGTGTGTGTCTAATTTAAATGTTTCTCACGGGATGTGAGAATGTACTTAGGTTTTTACATGTACGCTCAGCCTATGCATACAGCTAAAAGCACAACCTTTCAAAGTATACTCAGTTTGATAATCATCATCATTGGTATTTATTACATTGCATGAGTGTGGCTCAGAGGAAAGGACAGTTTGTTGCTAAAAGATGTGTGACATCATTACATACACATATGCAAAACTCAAATATTACTCAAACTTACTGGCCATCTCAGTGAAAAATAGGATTTGAAATATTCAGATTTGTTCATAAAATAATTAAACCATCATTTTTATTTTTAGATACAATATTCAATTATTGAACAGTTACTCATTTTGAACAAGCTAATAACAAGGTGTATCATCAATGAACATATTATTATTGAACAAATGCAACTAGCAACTCACATAAGCTGGGCACTTCTGTCCAACTTCCTCCAGGGCCAGGGAAATATAATATATTATAATTAATATAATATAATATAAAACACTGTAATAAAATTGTTTAATTGTTTAAATATTAATATACTATAGATATGGTTTTCGTGCAATTAGCAAGCCATTTAAAGATTTCTTTGAAGCATATTTCCTACATTACTTCTTCTTTTTTTCAGTCATTGTATTATACAGTTAATTGTGCTTTTATGCCCTGCAAACACAAAAAAAAAACTACCAGAAATAGTCAGCACAAAACACATTCTAGTAAGTGAGAGTTACCCAAGATAACTGGTTTTACACAGTTACCCACCTGAGAATAATTGACAGATTCAATGCTAGGCTCCCCGTCACTACTAGCATATCGCCACCTACAGGTGAGGAGTTAAACTGCAGAGAAAGTTTTGTCCTTGAATAGACATTAGAAAGGACATGAGTGTGTGGATGTTAAATGGCAATGTCAGTTTGATTTGTATATTTTATGTCAATGTTTTATGTCAATATCAGGTCTTCTGAACATAATGTACCCACTGGGACACATTTTAAAAGGAGATGTGGCAAATCGATGATGTCTGATGTCTCAGTTAAGAGAAAATGCTACTTAACCTCTTAGCCTGAACCCCGACGCCCTCATCCTCAATGCCCCTCAATTCGCACGTGTCAGTGTTTATGAATAGATTAAATGAAACGGGACAAATTGAATCTTGACAAACTATGTATCATTATAAAGATCTAAGCCTCAAGCATCGACAACAGATCGCTGTTTTTCAATGGAAAGCTTATAAAGACTGTATTTGCTACATTTGTGTAAGCATTACACATAAAAACATGAGCAATGGAAACGCAGTACATACCAGATCCGTCGTAATAACGAGTCATAAACACATCCACAGCTGTAAATCCCGTTTCAGTTAGGAAGGTAAGGGTTCACTGAACGACATCTCATGAAGCACGTTTAGTCCAACGAATCAATAATGTTTAATATGGATCATAATTTCTTTGTTTTCGTTTCAGTTCATCAGCGACAGAACTGTTTGTGTCCGCTATGGAATAACTCACGGTCAGAAACTGTGTCTTTGTAGTAAAAACACGGCATGGTTTTGCAGCGTACAGTGTCACAAACAGAATGAGGCGATCCATCGGAAAAAAAGTGAACTAAAGATAGTTTATTTGAATTTTGGCGCTCTCTGAGGGCTTGTGATGCGCTCTGACGCACCTGTCAGCAGCTTATAGCAATCGCCATTTTATTTGTTTATTTTTCAACAGTTTTTATAAATGTGAGAGTGTGTTTTATGTTAAATGTGAATGTAGCTGCATGATTACCATCTGTTTGAGTGCAAATCAGCCCAAATCAGCTCGCAATTACTGTATGATCACGGCTATCAAAGTGAACGCGTCTATATGAATAGAGAGAGTGGATTATTTACTTTGGCACATTTGTGTTATTACCATCTGTATAAGTGGCCATCAGCACATCAGCACTTATTTGCATCGTAATTCATTGTAAAAGATGCATTTCTATTAATCTCAGGATGTTCTGTAATTGGCAAACAAAGTTAAACCTTTTTTCTAACTCAAATTATTCTTATTGTATTTTTCTAGTGCTCAAATATTCACTTATATGATGTCTAAGTTTCTGTCTAGTGTTTTATAATGGAAAAAAATAAACTATGCAGTGGTATGTTTACTGACTAAATAGTGTTTAGAAGTCTTCAATGCAGTTGGTAAATTTCTTTAATATATTTGGGGGTGGGGGTCAAGACATAAATAACATATTCGCAGGAGTCTCATTTTTATGATATCT